>NC_135770.1:24275576-24298697 GCF_052425735.1 Oculina patagonica | reverse complement strand
TTTAAATTGAGTGCTTTGACTTGCCCACTGAGGCAGCACAACAGTTCCTTTTACAAGGTAATCCTAAGATTCAGATTCGGCAGGCGTACCTCTATGAACAATGTGAAATAAAACAAACTCGGATATCAGGAATCTATGAGAAAATATGGCCATTAAAGCCTGGTTTTCACTAGCGACGCAAGCACAAGCGCAAGGATAACAGTTCTTATTTCTCCGTGAAAAAGGCTTCGACTCAAGCAAAAGCACAAGCGCATTGCATTTTGATGCTTGTGCTTGTGCTTGCGGCAAGCACGAAGAACAAGGGTAAAAATCTGTCCTTTTTGCGTGATCGCGCTAATGCTTGCGCTTGTGCTTGCGTCGCTAGTGAAAACCAGGCTGTAGGATTTTCCAGTCAACATATCGACTTAATTTTGTTAAGTTTGTAACGAACATCGAAAGAAACAATCGGTTTAGAACACTATTTTTTTAACCAAGCAAAGAATAATAAGAATGTCGCAATCGGAATTCGATGTCTGAAAATTGTCATAGCCTCTAAATTTTTAATACTGATAAGAATGCCTTTATTCCGCTAAAGCAGTGATGGCATAAATTAGGGAACGTTGGTGACCGGTAAGGGCAAAGATTACTATCTGCAATTTGCCAATAGAGCGGTTTTCACTTGAGTGTCGAAAGTAAATTGCGTTTGCTTTGGTTTTGAATTGCTATGCTTAGTGATTGGCTTAAAAATCTCGCGCCACTTTCTCAGCCAATCAGAACTAGCTAGAACTAAAACCAAAACCAATCGTGACTCGCTCGCGCACGTTTTCCCGCGCTTCGTGCCGGCCACATGTATTTGTTTCGAGTTTTGATTGGTTCACTGGTTTGTCTGTGTCCTTTGTGATTGGCCAGAGTAATTACTTTGGTTTTGGTTTTACGACACTCAATTGAAAACTGCTCTAACAGAAAACAAAACGAATCTCTGTTTCCAGGCATTCGTCGCTCTGTGCCTTCAACTGTACCACAATCAAAGAAACAAGAATTCAGGTATGTTTGTAGTTACAAACTAAGACTACCTGTAGTCCGTTTTTTCTCTTAGGACCGACAAGCCGTTTTATATCGGGAACGTGAACGCAAAAAGGCGGCATGGACGAGAAGGTGTTTGGGGTGAGATGCACTCTTGTCTCGCCCCAATCTTTCATTGCGCCTTTAAACCCTCGCCCCGCACTTCCTCGATGATTTCTAGAGAAATACAGACTGCAAGCAGTCTATTACAAACTTAGATTTCTTGCATTGCATCCAAACAGGAACTTTACATTCGAGCTTAACAAATTTTGCTTCTTCTTGTTCAAATTAATTCCTGACAGAATTCCAGACTCCATACCCTTCTCCGCTGCCCCTGAACCAATCGCAGAAGTGGAATTGTCTGAAGAGGAGGGAGAAGCAGAAGATGGTAGACCTGACATGGCTGAAGGGGAGGACGGGCATCCAGCCCCTGGCCTGGGAAGTGAAAGCGACATACCGCATCCAGCTGTGAGCGAGGCGCGGACACTGCTTCATCCCCTTGAAGCCGCGCAAAGGTCACGCACTACCACCCCCATAGGAAGAACAGTATGTGTCTTTTAGGGAGGGGAGGGTGAAGGGGTTATTATACTGTATACCGAGCGGGCTGCTATAACACATATCTCATTGTAGTGTACAGGCCTTTGCAACGTTGCAACTGGTCAGGAAATGGTCAGGGAAAAAATAAAATTCTTCTTGAAGGCCAGGGAAAAGTTAAGGAATTTTATTTTGAGACAGGGAAAATTAAAATTATAACACCCCTGATTTTATACCATTGAAAGTTGGAAGAAACAATTCAGGTCAATGTGATCTCAGCGATGTTTTGGTAGTGGAGACTGGAGGCATCGTATTCTTTATCTGACATTCTGTATTTATTTGGCCAGGAAAATTTTATTGTTTTATCAGGGAACAGTCAACGGATTTCGAAATCTGGTATCTGTGGAAACCATGTGTATTATTTTGTGATCAGTCGCAAGGATAAATTGAATCTTACATAATGCAGTCGGGGGAATAAGTGCCAGTTTTGGCAAATCTTCGTTGAAGCACTCGAAGAATTTCCGAATTATTTCATCCAATCAAAAACAAGCGCGAGCGCTCACGAGTACTCCGAAAGCAACCGCGCGTAAAAATACGTCATGTTGCTTAGCAACTTCTGGAACGAAAACCGCGGGCTCAGTCATTTCTCGGAGAAGTGATGTCGCCATCAACTCCCGACTGAAATATTACTTAATGGATAATTGTAATCATAACCCCTTACAAGAAATGAATTTTGTTTCAGCCTACAGCACAACTAAGCCAGCAGGAAGCTCTACTGGAACAGCAAAAACTAAAACTTCAGCTGCAGCAACAAAATCTCCTTCAACAGCAGCTTGAACAACAGTTACAGGACTACCAGAGGCAACTAGCTGATATTTATGGACACGTGGATGTGCTTGAAGGACCCTTAGCCCCTGGTGTTCGGTCTTTGGAGAGAATGACTCTGGAAGAGCCATTCTCTGGTAGAGCCCCTTATGAAGAAGGTTCATCTCTCCCAGACACAGTAAGTTTTTCGTCAAAACTCTCAAACATATCTACTATCTGAGAGCGTAAAGGGACCGTGTCACGGATTTTAGCCAAATTTAGACATGAGAAAATGGGCCACCAAATTCAATGAAATGAAAAATAACCACTTTAAACAGTGAAGGAAAATTTCAACAACACAGCATATATAAAAGAAGATTTGGATGGACAAAACATGAAGAAGGTTAAAATGGATTGCGATATGTTTTTCTAATATTTGTTAGGCTGAACATTTTTCAAAGTTAATGATATGGCTTGTTTGTACTTTTAACTTGATTACAACAATGTAAGTAATGAAACTATGGTTTTTCAATAAGATCTCATGATTTCTTCGCAAACATGAAGTTTCATAGCGAGTGTTAAGCTAAACTAAACTTAGCCGTGATACCGTCCCTTTAAATGTAGGGGAAGTAAAGTAACTGCTTTGTTTTCTCGCTTGCCATTTTTTAGCTGGCACGACATTTTCCATGTAAAATGTTTTTCATTTTGCTGTCATAACCTGTAAGGCAGTTTCTCACAGAACACTAGCGATTATAGTAAACATTTTTATGCATGGTGTTGGTAAATTTTCACTAATATTCTGCAAGCATTTTTAAACAGAACTCTCATGCTAGTACAGTCAACTCTCCCTTAACGGACACCTTTATAAGACAGACACCTTGTGTTGGTTCCGTCCCTGACACCTCTTTAAGACGGACAGTTGGAGCCGGTCCTGACGGTGTCCGGTTTTTTAGAGAGAGTTAAACTGTAATGTTTAGTTAACTGCACCTTGTCTTTTTCTTTTGTTCTTACAGACTTTGGAGGAATTAGACGTTACTCAGCATAGACCATTCCCTGTGCGAGCCCCTTACGACACAGTCCCCCAGACTGTTGTCCCTAAGAGCACATCACAGCAAGGGTCCCCACTGCTATCCGAGACACTCGAGTCATCAACACTTGGAAGTGTAACTTCCGATGAAACTGAGATGACATCAGAATTCCAAAGAACATTAGAAACAGCGCGTGCTACGGCAGAGAAAGCGGCGCGACTACGGCAGAAGGAGAGGGACGTTTTAGAGGAGCTTGGTAGAGTACCTTTGGAAGATGTACCGTTCAGTAGCGACCCTTCCCATCCAGAAAGGGACATATCTTCTGGAAGCGCCTCTAGTCTTCAATCCGACGAACTTGTTAGTGTTTCAACGCCGTCGACTCTTTCGCTAAGCGTGACATTATCTTCTGATCTTAGCGTGACAGCTGCCATGTCACGCACCACTCAATCTGGCACTTTTCGTGACGCTGACCACGTATATCCGTTAACCTCGCAAATTCCATCACGTTATTCTGATGTTGCCGACACCGCCAGAATAACCGCTGCAACTTCGCTACTTACGAAGACTACTCAAAGCGTCGGATTCGCTCGACCACTGTCGTCAAGTGCTCGGCAATTTTCGGTGTTAACTTTGGGATCCGAACCTTACGCTCGCACCGCCAGTAGCGTTCCATATACTCTACCAAGCAGTGGAACTAAAACAGAGTTTCCTGGTAGAAATCCTTCAGCGTTTGCTTCTTCTTCCAGTGGACCAGTGCAGTCCAAAACAATTGGAGTATCTCAGCCTTCTACTTTCCAACCGTCCACTCGTTCGGGTTATTCTCCAGGATATTTAGATTACTATTATCAAAAGATTGAGGAAGAACGCCAACTGTTCGAAGTGCAAAGAAACCGCATCCGGCGTTACAGTGACTCGCACAAGAAAATGACCCCAGAAGGTCCACGGCCTCAAACATATCAGGCGTCAGGGAGAGTGAGTAAAAATGTGCCTCCCATAGAGCCCCTCATGAGAACGAGCCCTTATGTATCGGAGCAGTATGGTAGAGTTCCTACTTACTTAGAAAGGAAACTAGGAGAATCAGATAAAGAAAATCAGGGCTACATCGCAAATTCTACTGGATTTAGGGCGCAGGACAGATTGCAAGACATTTCACAGAGGCTTAGTGCCTTTGAAAAGTCAGTAACCACTGGGACTAGTATTTCTACAGTTGTGACATCGTCTAGTTACGCTCCCAAGCCTTTGTCGACGAGCGATTGGAGCCGTGGCTCCAGCACAGAGTACATGTCGCTTCCGCGGGAAACTGCTGGTGCAGGTGCTAGAGGTAGCGCAGGCTCAACGCTGTCCACCTTGTCCGAGCTGACGGAAATGATGACGCGGTTAACATCAACAAGTGATGAATCTGACGTCACTTCCTTGAAGTCACGTGACGTATCAGGCGCCATAAGGGGACAATCTTCCGGGGGCCGTGGGAGACAAGTCGGTTATGCACCTAAAAGGGCTGTACATGCGGGACCTGGTTCATCTCTTGGCCAATCGTCATTGACTGGCTTAGAAGGGAACATCAATTTAAGGGGTACATCTAGGGATCGGCTTTATGTTCCCAGCAGTGTTGTGTCATCAGACACAAGAGGATCCCTGGATGTTGCTCACTCGTACGTTCCTATGGAACAAAGCACCAAATCATCTGCTCCTGTGCAGCCCCTTTTGAGTGCACCAGGGTCACGCTGGACAAGGGGCTCAGATGGGAAGCAGTGGTTCGTTCTCTCACGATCGCATACCTTGTCGTCCGGTGGTGGACTTTTGGAGAAAGACATGGTAACCCCAGGGGAGGTGGGAGTGGATAGTGTGTTCCCTGATGATGAAGTAAGAAGTAAGTCCATATTCTCTGTTGATTGAACATTGTTTAGACACTGTTAAGCTATCTTTCTACATCATCTTTCGACGTGCTGTTTGAAATGAGCCAATCAAAACCGATGCATACCGGTGTTGGTTCTTGCAAATAAGCCCACAAGTTCAGAAGGTCATTACATGCTATTGGGCTGTTTTTGGCTGATTTCGATCCGTCTTGTTTGTTAAGCACGTCGAAAGATGAATGTTGATAGAAAGCCGCTATGCACGTAACACTGAAAGCGGGTGTAAATTATGAACTTTATCAGGTTCACTGTGATATAAACTTTGCCTACCAGGAGTGATCGGTGAATAAATTTTTAATGGTGTGATTTTAGGGCCTTTGTAACTGAACGCTGTACGTAGTAATGTAAGGCCTTTTAACTGACTGTAATGAAATATCTATTCTGCATCGAAAACATTCCCGTTCCCAGAACTGCCTCGCTCCCTCTTAGCCGGCGGGGCCTTTGCACGAGGAACAGGTGGCTCTGGGGACACTTGATTTGATTGGCTGGATTTTAACAAAGGTCATCCCTTTTTTTTGTTATTTTCGAAAAGGAAAGTGATAAAATTTGATCAATTATGTTCTTTAGTGGAAGACTATTTTTTCGAAAATTTCAATTTGACTTGTTTTTTATCAAGGTCCCGTATCAGGCCGTGAGGAGACTGGTTCGGTTTCTTCAGCGAGTCTGTCGTCTGGCACTTTACACTCTGGTACAGCTGATGACAGACTGGATGAATCACTTGCTGCAAGCAATGAACCACGAGTACTCGCACCATCTACGGTAAGCTGATAGTCTCAAACGAGTCCAGTTTACGTTTAAGACAATCGAGGGAAAATGTTTCCCAGTTTTCACCCCTTAGTCATGAAACAGACAAAGGAAACTTCAAAACGTTCTAAAATCAACAACAACAATTGGAATTTTTTATTCCAATATGTGCAAAAACGTTCCAAGTTCCAATAATTCGTTGCTAAACCAAGCGGCGCGGTCAATTCGTTTTTGGTCACGTGGTTTCGTCACGTGGTTCGTCGCGGTCGAAACATTTTCACGGTCTAGGGCTGGGAACAACCCATCCCTGGAAATGGTTCATGTTGAAAGCCACATTTATTTCATAAGTTTGTTGCTGATTCTCGTCTTTCGCTAAAGTTTTTCTCTGGATTTTCCTGAGAACCAACATTTCCTGAATATACATATCTACCTTCTTGTTGTTAAAGTAAATATTGAAATTTATTTGTTGTCTTGTTTCTCTTCGTCACTCAGATATCTTCTGCCTCAAATGGGACACATGAAAGTTCCTCTGTAAACAGCGATCTCACTGAAATCTCCAACGATAAATCAAGCACCGGAAATTCGGAAAAAATTGATGACAGTGAACTGGGACAGCTCAAATCCGCAACTCGATCTCTTCAAGATGCATTTGCGAGAAACCACCAAGAATTTGCAAAGAAATCTCAAGCGAGGGTTGACAAAGCCAAGGCGAAAAGATCACAAACAAAGCCCCGCGTGAAGGTTAAACAGATTGGAAAGCGCCCGAGTGTTAGAACAACACAGAAAAAGGATTAAAGATTAAAGTTCAAGGCATTTCTCTTGACAGTAGAGCGGTTTTCGATTAAGTGTCTTTAAGCCAAACCCAAAGTAATTACTCTGGCCAATCACAAAGGACGCAGACAATCCTGTGAACCAATCAAAACGCGAAGCAAATACATGCAGTAGGCACTAAGGGCGGGAAAACGTGCGTGAGCGAGTCACGATTGGTTTTGGTTTTACTTCTGATTGGCTGACAAAGTGGCGCGAGGATTTCGAACAAATCACTGAGCGTAGTAATGCAAAACCAAAGCAAACGCGAATTTTAACTTTAACACAAGCGAAAACCGCTTTATAACACTATATTGACAAGCCGACAGGGGATGAGAAGATGGAAAATCATCAACTTGAGGATATTGTCTTGATGTGAAACCAAATTCTCCAAACAAACATTGAACGACAAGTTCAAGCTTAGTTTTGAGAATTAGTATTCTGAGCCATGGCTTCAAGTAGTCAAACAACGATTAAAGAGTAATGCAATATATTTTTGGTGTGAAAAAATTGAAACTAATAAAAGAAGTAAGTTATGCGTTCCATGTTCCCTTGTTCTCAATGAAATTCCCCTTCTGTTCCTTTAGTCTGCCGTTTTGCGTTCGTTCGCGGAAATGAGTCGTTTTGTGTTTGTCCGTGAATGTGGGATTTTCCCCTATTTTTATGAGGGATAAATTTTAAATTTCTAAATTGAAGGGCAAGCTCGCGTTTGCCTTTGCCCTGTAACGTCATGCTTAATCTCTCCAATGGCGAAAAATCGTGGCGGATCTGGTTTTGGTTGGCGGTTTTGGTATCAAAAGGAAAGAAAATAAAATCAGAATCCTCTGTTTTTAGTTTCATTGGCCCGTCAAGAACACAAAAAGCCGTTCTGTATTTAAAAGCTTCCGTTGTATCTCTCTTAATTACTTTGCAGGGTTGCGTCCCTAAAAAGCATGATTACACATGAGGGATTCACCGCGGTCAAACGTCTCAGGCAGGTTTTCTTTCCATTTCGCCGTTTTTTGTTCAAATTGAAGTGTTATTACAAGCAAGGATAGATAAAAATAGTTGTCGAGTGAAAGCATAATCCCATTCCCTCAGGTAAACCAGTGTTTTTACTATTTAAATGTTTCGCATCCGAACCAAAGGTGCTTTGACAAATGGCGCCGACAAGTCCGCATATCGCTATTTTCAAACACCTGGAACTTTAAAGCTTCAAAAAACTTAGTAAACCCTTAGGATACCGGTTATGTATCGAACTTTGAACTGTGAAAATTAAAACCTTATCTTTGCAGTACTTTTCTTATTTTTTGCATATTTCTGTCGTTTGACCGCGGTGGACATGAGGGAGGGTGTTGCTACAATGTTTCGCCGCTACAATTTCAGTTCTTGTGTATGTACTTGTGCGACATGTTCCTGTAGTCGCGGTGCATGCCTTTTTTGCTTTAAAAAAATTAAATCAAACTTATACTCCTAAGTCTTTGACGACTGATCCATAAAACACTGACAAAACATCGCGAAATTTAATACACGCTTTCTCTAATTTTTCTTCCAATCGCGAAAATTAATACTTGCAAAATTTGGCTCTCGAATTTTCGCGAAATTAAGTACGCACGAAAATTAATAAGAATATGTCGGTGTTTGCTGATGTACTCGACTTTCTATGTGAAGCAAGGATTAAAAATACATTTATAAACCAACAACGCTTTCATTGCGTCGTGACCACTAAGCTCTTTTCACTTGCCTTCAACACGCGACTGAGCTCGGTTCGCGAAGTAAAAAAGTTGACGTCACAAAGACAATTTTTAGTCAAATTTTTACCGCGCGCGCTCGTTATGATGTCACGCAAAGCCACGAAAGCTAAATGTGATCGGTTGATAAAAAAAAATCAGCTGAAATAACTGTTAATTGATATTTAACAAAGTTGACATACTTTTGAAATGGCGTAATGCCATTTCATGTCAAAATATTGGAATATTTTAAAACCTGCAACAAAATTGAAGCGAAACTCTTATCACCCATTTTAAAGGAAAAGATCGCAAATCCTATTTATCTCTATGACAATTCCGACGGCGAAATACGAATTAAGAAAATGTACCGAAAAGTAATTAAAAGCAACGTAACAAACTGAATGGAGCGATTTTCAATGGGGTGCCTTGTACCTGTACATGTCGCCGACACGCACTAAGCGCGGGAAAACTTGTGCGAGTGAGTTATGTTTGGTTTTGGTTTTACTTCTGATTGGTTGAGAAGGTGGCGTAAGATTTTTTAAACCAATCTCTAAGTGAGGTAAAGCAAAACCAAAGCAAACGCGAATTACTTTCGACACTTGAGTAAAAACTGCTATAATTTGATGTAATTATCACTTATAATATTTAAATTCTTGGAGAATTAAATAACAGTTGCAGTTTTAAGATAAGATAAGATAAGATTTTATTTACCTCTCCAAAAATGGTTTTTCAGGGCAAATTACAATAAAATGTTAAAAATGTACAGCTAAAAAATAAAATCATTCTAAATATTAAAAAGGGTTACGTTTAAAAGGGTTCTATGTTTCAATAAAATTCTTCCAAGCGCGACGTTTTATAGCATCCTTAAAAATACTCAAACTATTAACGTCTGTTAGGGTCCTTGGTAGTTCGTTCCAAAGCCGAGTAGCTCTGAATACAAATGACTGCTGGCCTGTAGCTGTTTTGAATAGCGGGACATCCAACTTGTTTCGGTGTCTTGTATGTTATGTTTTTAACGGGGACGGAGATAATTCATTCTCGTAATCCAACACCAAAAGTCACTAATGTGAAAGTTGTCTCTTGACTCACACGAAGCTCAGGTTTTTTAAGCAAACAGGAAAATTTTTCCTTTTAAATCAAAGTAACCGATGCAAAAAACAAAGACATATATATCTTCCCATGGCTTTAGAACCGCATTAGCTAAACTGCAGGGATCTGTGTTAGTAAAAGAGCATCTTAAGCAGACAATAAGAAAATAAAATTAATATTTCCAATCAATATTTTTATTTCCCCGTTAATAACACAAAACAGCCGCTCCATTCTTACCAAATGGTTCTTTCTGCCGTTGTCGATTTGCTAATTTATTAATCAGCAACCGCAAAATGACGACCGTCTTTCCACCTTCATTCAACGCGTCTTCTGTTCCAGAAAAAGAAGAATGTCTCTATCTTTATGGTGCCGTTTGGCGAACGATCTACCTAACAGAATACACCTACAGACATTTAGTCGCTGTAACATGCATCAATTTCCTGTCAGTTGTCCCCACCATCTTGTTAAATGCACTGGTCATTTTTGTCGTAGCAACAAGGCGCCGACTGCAATCCAACACGAACATACTTCTGGCGTGTTTGGCGGGGACAGATTTGCTGACTGAGCTGGTTGTTCAACCTATCTCCATTGCAGTTGAAAATAAAGCGAATCCATGACGTTGGGCCATTCTGTAGCTTAGAGAAAGCGTTTGTAATAATGTTTTCCGTGCTAATTTTCGCCTCGACAAGTCATCAGTCTCGTGTTAATCAGCGTAGATCGCTATATCGCCATCAAACGTCCCTTGAGATACCTGGACATTGTCACAAAACAGCGCCTTTTGATTGGTGTACTGTTGGCCTGGGCAATTACAGTAATTCTTACAATTCAAGAAATTGCTCAAGCCGTGATAGACAGCAACACACTCTACACGAAAGTTAAGGATGCAATAATTCCCATTATCTTCCTGGTCTGTGTTGCTGTTATTATTTACACTAACTGTTATATTTTTTCCGTAACACGACGCCAGAAAAAACGAATACAAACAGAACAAGTTACTCAAGAAGAAGCTAAACGAATGAAGAAAGACAAGAAGGCGGCCAACACCCTAGCAATCCATCATTCTGGCCGCGTTAGCATTGACTCATTTGCCTATGATTTTAGGTGTTCTAGTGATGCTTTCAGAAAACATGGCAAAACCTCGTGTTATGATTCTTCTTTGGAGCTGGGGTACGACTTTCGTTATGTTAGCTTCTCTTTTTAACCCTGTTATTTACTGTTGGCGAATTAAGAAACTTCGCCGGGCTTTTCTCGAGATTTTACATTTTAGACAGCTAGAAAACAGATCAACAGACATTCAAGAGCCAACGACCTGAAATTCAGATTTCTAATTGTGTGAATGTTTTGCCGATACCAGAGGTAAAAAAAAGAACCAGTTTTGCACTTATTTTGTCCGACTATAGAATATAATACAGAATAGAAACTTAATTATTTGTTGTTTAATTACTGTCTTTCTGCAGTAATTTCAGTTGTAATTTAGGAGAATGATGTATGGTTGTTCAACATGAATTTAAGTTTCAAATTATATAAATCTCTCATTAGTTTGATTTGCATTTTTTAACGATTATGGATATAAATCTGGAACAAAGGAAATAAAAATCAATTTTTCCTGAAATTCATTTTAACCTTTTACGGATACTCACGGATAAGGCGTGCGGCAGCGCTTTTCGCCAATTTATATTTCTGTTTAGAGATTGTACTTGTTCTAATTGTCCCATATGTACTTCTTGATATCTGATACTTTAATTTTATTACCATTTTAATTATTTCTCTGTATTTTATTGTATTATATTGTACTTAGTAATTTTAGAAACCGCTAAACGCGGTGGAACTGGTTTTGATACTCAAAAGGAAAGTGTTCTTTAAAGTAGGCAATAGTAGCCAATCTGTTTGTAATTTCTTTGGTCCCGCAAGAACATAAAAAACCGTTCTGTATTTACCAGCTGCTCGTAACTCTCTTTATCACTTGTTGATTTTGTCAAATTTTCACCGCAAAATGACGACAGTCATTTTTTATTTTTCATCGCAAAATGACGAAAGACTCTCCATCTTCATTCAAGGTGTCTTCTGATGCAGAAAAAGAGGGATAGGTCCAGGTAGCACAAATGGCTCCAAATTATATCTCTTTTGAAATCTTTGCTGGTAATTCAATGCGCAGCCATTCCTGGCAAATGTGTACGTTTCTTGACCACATGCCGTTCAGGACACCTATGTTATAACTCCGGTAACCGAAATTGTCCGTTAGAGATGAAAGAGAAAGATTTCTACTCGAACAAGAAATTATTTTCTTTTTTTGAAAAAGTAACTGTCCAAAATAAATTCGTGAGCGGCCGCATGATAGCGGTCTGTTTTGCAAAATTCGGACAACTCAGTAACCAATCAGAATGTTCTGTTTCATCGTGGCCGACTTAACCATATAACTATGCTAAGCTTAAGAAGTCATTGGTTTTGATATTCAAAAGGAAAGTCTTCTTTAAGGCAGCCAGTAGGAAAATAAAATTAAAATCCTCTGTTTTTAATTTCATTGGTCCGTCAAGAACACAATAAGCCGTTCTGTATTTAACAGCTGCTCGTAACTCTGTTTATCACTTGGTGATTTTATTATTTTTCATCGCAAAATGACGACCGTCTCTCCATCTTCATTCAACGCGTCTTCTGATCCAGAAAAAGAAGATTGTCCTTATGTTTATGGTGACATTTGGGTTTGGCGAAAGAGCTACTTGACTCAAGACACCTACAGAAATCTAGTCGCTATAACATGCATCAATTTCCTCTTAGTTGTCCCAAACATCTTGTTAAATGCGCTGGTCATTTTTGTCGTAGCAACAAGGCGCCGGCTGCAATCCAACACGAACATACTTCTGGCGTGTTTGGCGAGAACAGATTTGCAGACTGAGCTGGTTGTTCAACCTATCTCTATCGCAGTTGAAATAAAGCGAATCCATGACGTTGGGCCATTCTGTAGCTTAGGGAAAGCGTTTGTATTAACGTTTTCCGTGCTAAGTTTCGCCTCGACAAGTCATCTCGTGTTAATCAGCGTAGATCGCTATATCGCCATCAAACGTCCCTTGAGATACCTTTCCATAGTCACAAAACAGCGCCTCAGTTTTGACTGGCGTACTTATGGTCTGGGCAATTACAGTGATTTTTACAATTCAAGAAATTGCTCATGCCGTGATAGACAGCAACACACTCTACACGAACGTTAAGGATGCAATATCTACCATTATCATCCTGATTTATATTGCTGTTATTATTTACATTAACTGTTATATTTTTTCCGTAACACGACGCCAGAAAAAACGAATACAAACAGAACAAGTTAATCAAGAAGAAGCTAAACGAATAAAGAAAGACAAGAAGGCGGCCAACACCCTAGCAATCCATCATTCTGGCCGCGTTAGCATTGACTCATTTGCCTATGATTTTAGGTGTTCTAGTGATGCTTTCAGAAAACATGACAAAACCTCGTGTTATGATTCTTCTTTGGAGTTGGGGTACGACTTTCGTTATGTTAGCTTCTCTTTTTAACCCTGTTATTTACTGTTGGCGAATTAAGAAACTTCGCCGGGCTTTTCTCGAGTTTTTTACATTTTAGACAGCTAGAAAACAGATCAACAGACATTCAAGAGCCAACGACCTGAAATTCAGATTTCTAATTGTGTGAATGTTTTGCCGATACCAGAGGTAAAAAAAAGAACCAGTTTTGCACTTATTTTGTCCGACTATAGAATATAATACAGAATAGAAACTTAATTATTTGTTGTTTAATTACTGTCTTTCTGCAGTAATTTCAGTTGTAATTTAGGAGAATGATGTATGGTTGTTCAACATGAATTTAAGTTTCAAATTATATAAATCTCTTATTAGTTTGATTTGCATTTTTTAACGATTATGGATATAAATCTGGAACAAAGGAAATAAAAATCAATTTTTCCTGAAATTCATTTTAACCTTTTACAGATACTCACGGATAAGGCATGCGGCAGCGATTTTCGCCAATTTATATTTCTGTTTAGAGATTGTACTTGTTCTAATTGTCCCATATGTACTTCTTGATATCTGATACTTTAATTTTATTACCATTTTAATTATTTCTCTGTATTTTATTGTATTATATTGTACTTAGTAATTTTAGAAACCGCTAAACGCGGTGGAACTGGTTTTGATACTCAAAAGGAAAGTGTTCTTTAAAGTAGGCAATAGTAGCCAATCTGTTTGTAATTTCATTGGTCCCGCAAGAACATAAAAAACCGTTCTGTATTTACCAGCTGCTCGTAACTCTCTTTATCACTTGTTGATTTTTTTCATCGCAAAATGACGAAAGACTCTCCATCTTCATTCAAGGTGTCTTCTGATGCAGAAAAAGAGGGATAGGTCCAGGTAGCACAAATGGCTCCAAATTATATCTCTTTTGAAATCTTTGCTGGTAATTCAATGCGCAGCCATTCCTGGCAAATGTGTACGTTTCTTGACCACATGCCGTTCAGGACACCTATGTTATAACTCCGGTAACCGAAATTGTCCGTTAGAGATGAAAGAGAAAGATTTCTACTTGAACAAGAAACTATTTTCTTTTTTGAAAAAATAACTGTCCAAAATAAATTCGTGAGCGGCCGCATGATAGCGGTCTGTTTTGCAAAATTCGGACAACTCAGTAACCAATCAGAATGTTCTGTTTCATCGTGGCCGACTTAACCATATAACTATGCTAAGCTTAAGAACACATTGGTTTTGGGTTTTAAAAGGAAAGTCTTCTTTAAAGCAGCCAATAGGAAAATAAAATTAAAATCCTCTGTTTTTAATTTCATTGGTTCGTTAAGAACACAAAAAGCCGTTCTGTATTTACCAGCTGCTCGTAACTCTGTTTATCACTTGGTGATTTTATTATTTTTCATCGCAAAATGACGACCGTCTCTCCATCTTCATTCAACGCGTCTTCTGATCCAGAAAAAGAAGATTGTCCTTATGTTTATGGTGACATTTGGGTTTGGCGAAAGAGCTACTTGACTCAAGACACCTACAGAAATCTAGTCGCTATAACATGCATCAATTTCCTGTCAGTTCTCCCTACCATCTTGTTAAATGCGCTGGTCATTTTCGTCGTAGCAAAAATGCGCCGACTGCAAACCAACATGAACATACTTCTGGCGTGTTTGGCGGGGACAGATTTGCTGACTGGGCTGGTTGTTTATCCAACTAGCCATCACTTTAGAAGTGAAACGAATCAGTGGTGTTGGGCCATTTTGTACCTTGGAAAAACTAAACGCTGTAGTATTTTTCGTGGTGTGTTTCATCTCCTTTGGTCACCTGGTCTTAATTAGCATAGAGCGCTACATCGCGATCAAATATTCCCTGAGATGCCAGGAGATTGTGACAAAACGGCGTCTTATGACTGGTGTTTTCTTGGCCTGGGCGATGATAATGCTTTTGCAAGTTATTCATGAAATAACTCTTGCTAAGAGTATGTTAGCCTTTAAGAGAGTTAAAAATGCAATTAACACCATCATTATCCTGGTCTGTATTGCTGTTATTATTTACATTAACTGTTATATTTTTTCTGAAACACGACGTCAGAAAATACGAATACAAACAGAACAAATTTCGCAAGAAGAGGCTAAAAGAATAAAGAAAGACAAGAAGACGGCCAACACTCTAGCAATTATTCTGGCCGCGTTAACATTGACTTATTTGCCTTTCATGGTTATGGCTGTTATAAGGACAACTGCTCCGAACTTGATAAAACCAAGTGTAACAAGCCTTCTTTGGAACTGGATTACAACATTTATTATGCTGGGCTCTCTTCTGAACCCTGTTATTTACTGTTGGCGTATGAAGAAACTTCGCCGCGCTTTTCTCGAGATTTTCCATTTTAGATCAGCAGATATTCAAGGGCCATCGACCTGAAATTCAGATTTCTACTTGTGAGGATGTTTCACCGATGCCAGTAGTAAGACAAGAACCAGTTTCGCTCTCATTCTCTCATCTAAAAGCGGAAGCCGAAATCGTCGATATCTGATGAGGAAACCGAGAAATGTCAGGCCTAGTAAGAGTTCACCTGTAATTATTATACCTAATCGTACCTTTTTGGTACGCTTCGGTAGCATATCAGGCGAGTTTGGTCGAGCCATGGTTCGTATTTTGGCGAGACGCAGTCGAGCCAAAATACCCATGGCGAGACCAAACGAGCCTGATATGCAGCCGAAGCGTACCAAAAAGGTACGATTAGGTATTTACCGTACCCAAATTTAGCAAAAAATCCGGTTATATTTATCGCTCTTCAGTTTTAAAGCCATGCTTGCAAGGTACGAACTGTAAATTGTCTCAATTGTGTTGACTTGGTCTTCAACAATTTACCAAGTTCTTCTTCTGCCTTTTTTTCCACTCGTTTGTTTAGAGTTTCATTCTCTAATTTTCAAAATTATAGCGAAAATTTTGGACATTCTAACTCCATTTTTTCAGTCTGAATGTCTCGTCGGCAAACATCGCGAAATTGGCGAGCGCGCTCAAGTTTAGTTTTGGCGGGAAAGTTTTTCTCTTTTTACGACCGCTAAACCCCGCTTAAATTGAAATTACGAAGTTCTGTTTTCTTGGTAAAACCTCTTTTCAATTCATCGTACAGTAACACTACTTTACTTCAAAGTGACCGTGATATGGTGGCATATCAGGTCAGTGACTTGATATCGTAGGATATCAGGACAGTAGATCGCGCTTCTGATTGGCTACTTGCGAATTTGGGTACGGTAATATATAATAACAAATAACCATTTTATTAACTAATCTGTTGATAAGTAAAATAATAATAATAACAATAATAATAATAATAACAACTTTATTATCGTGTCAAATCTGTAGTAGCTGAGGGGAAAAGTCCCCTCTACTAATTGTGGACACCTAACCTGCCTAACTAAAAACGTAATTAATATATATAAAATAGAAAATATTTATATACATTTAAAAAAAAACCTAAGTACAAATATATTAAAATTCTGTTTCTTTAACTATATTTTTGTTTGAGGTAATTTGTAAACTTTTTGCCCAAGAGCAAATAGAGGAATAGTTTAGTCATGAAATAGTAGTCATGAAAATTTGTCAACAATGTAAATGAACACAAATATGTTATTCGATGCGTTTACTGTCTTTTTGAAGTAAATTATGTTGTAATTAATTTATTGCAGTTGAAAATGAATAAATGGTCCAAATGATTCGAAACCCCTAATGGTTTGATTTGCATTTTTCTTTGTTTAAGGGTTATGGTAATAAATCAAAAAGAAAGGAAACACAAATCAAAAAGCTGCTTTTGGAATAAATAGGATGGTTTAAATTGCAGAAAAAGCCTTGTTGCAATATATATACAATATTGTTTTAAATACGGTTCGATCCTGTTTAAATGTTGTTATGACAATCATATTTTAAACTTGCTCAAAGAACATTTTTTAGAAAACAACCGTGGTAATATTTTGATGCATGCACGTATTTATTGGTCAAAGAAAGGCAGCTCTATCGATCGCCTTCGAAAAAAACTAGTTTTTTGTGTCAATTGAATAATTCTAAAATTAAAGCGAGCTTGTTTAGAAGCCAATCAAGAAATTGAAGCCGAAACAATAATTATTTATTCAAATAAAAACACCTTTGAGTGTCGTAAATGCTTTCATTTGACAATTTTATGTCGGTCAATTCCCAGAAATAAAAAAACAATATTGAGAGAGTTTAAAGTGGCCAAAACCCTAGTTAGTTAATGAAATTCATATCAAATTTAATTGGTTTTTTTTTGTGTGTGTGTTTTTTTTTTCTAATTTCAAAGGTGAAAATGAGTAATTCATTTGAAATTGGAGACCAAATATCAACTCTTGGTTGAAACAAAATGATACAATATATTGTTCCCTGAATAGTAAATTGCCCGCTAGACATGAAGCTATAGAAAACGTTTTTCTCTAAAGACAGGAAAGTAAATTTTTCGTGCTATGTTTTGAAAGAGTAATTCTACAAAATAAATTCATCAGCGCCTCCTCTTAGCGGTTCGTTTTGCAAAATTAGTCAGTAACCAATGAGAATGTTCTTTTTTTATCGTGGCTGGCTTGTCCATATTATTATGCTAAGCTTAGAAGCTGTTAGCGAAAAACGCGGTGGATTTGGTTTCGGTGCGCAAAAGGAAAAACGAGAAAATAAAATAAAATTTCTCTACCTTTATTTTCATTGGATCTATTCCACCATTTTCTCTTACACGGAAAATTCAAGCCACAAATAACCTCAAACAAATCTTGTTTACATTAAAGGGACTGTGTCACGGATTTTAGCCAAATTTAGGCGTGGAAAATGACCATCAAATTTTAACCACTTAAAACAGTGAAGGGGCATTTCAATAACACAGCAAATACAAAAGAAGGTACAGATGGCCAAAAGTGGCGAAGATTGAAACGGATTGCGATGTGGTTATTTGAATTACTTGTTTGGCTGAACAGTTTTCAAAGCAAATCTCGTTGCCTGTAACTTGAAATTTTAACGCCTGGGAGACACATTTGGTTGCAATGAAGCTACGGTTTTGCCATTTGGTTTCATCAGATACAAGAAATTCTTTGCAAACATTAATTTCACAGTGAGTATCTGGCAAAGTCGGCATAACTCAGCCGTGACACAGTCCCTTTACAACTTGGTGGGTAACATTACATTTTCAGTCCTGACATGTAACGTTTTCCTCAGTCGATATCGACAATTTCTGCTTCTGCTTTTAGAGGACAGAATGAGAGCAAATTTAGTTCTTGTTTTGCCCCCACCCTTAATATACTGATTTCGGTGAAACATCCTCAGCGAGTAGAAATCTGAATTCCAGCTCGATCGCATTGTATGTCTATCATATCTACGTCTTGTCGCCTGTTTTCTAGTTGTCTAAAATGTAAAATCTCGAGAAAAGCGCGGCGAAGTTTCTTCGTACGACAACAGTAAATAACAGGGTTCAGAAGAGAACCCAACATCAGAAATGTTGTAATCCAGTTCCAAAGAAGGCTTGTGACACTTGGTTTTATCGTGTTATATGAAGGTGTCCTTAGAACAGCCATACCCATGAAAGTGGGCAAATAAGTCAATGCTAACGCGGCTAGAATGAGTGTTAGGGTGTTGGCTGCCTTCTTGTCTTTCTTCATTCTTTTAGCTTCTTCTTGAGTAACTTGTTCTGTTTGTATTCGTTTTTTCTGACGTCGTGTTTCAGAAAAAATATAACAGTTAGTGTAAATAATAACAGCAACACAGACCAGGATGATAATGATCATCATTGCAACTTTACCTCTCTCGTAAACCGATTTACTCTTAGCAAGAGTTATTTCATGAATAATTTGCAGAAGCATTGTCATTGCCCAGACCAAAAGTGCACCAGTCATAAGACGCCGTTTTGTCACAATCTCCTGGTATCTCATGGAATATTTGATCGCGATATAGCGCTCTATGCTGATTAACACCAAATGACCTAACGAGGCGAGACTTACCACGGATAGTGCTACAGCGTTAAGTTTTTCCAAGGTACAAAATGGCCCAACACCACTGATTCGTTTCACTTCTAAAGCGATGGCTAGTGGGTAAACAACCAGCCCAGTCAACAAATCTGTCCCCGCCAAACACGCCAGAAGTATGTTCATGTTGGTTTGCAGCCGGCGCCTTGTTGCTACGACAAAAATGACCAGCGCATTTAACAAGATGGTGGGGACAACTGACAGGAAATTGATGCATGTTATAGCAACTAGATTTCTGTAGGCGTATTCTGTCAGGTATGTCTTTCGCCAAACCCAAACAGCTGGGTAAAAATAAGGACATTCTTCTTTTTCTGGATCAGAAGTCGCGTTGAATGAAAGTGGGGAGACGGTCGTCATTTTGCGATAAAAAATTGATAAATCACCAAGTGATACTGGGAGATACGAGCAGCTGGTAAATACAGAACAGCTTTTTGTGTTCATGACGGGCCAATAAAAATAAAGATAGAGAAGTTTTATTTCATTTTCTCATTGCTTGCTTGAATGAAAAGTTTTTCTTTTGATCACCGACACCAGATCCACCGTGTTTTTCGCTAATGACTTCTTAAGCTTAGCATAATAATATTGTAAAGCGGTCCACGATGAAAGAGAACATTCTCATTGGTTGCTGAGTTATCCGACGAGGAACCGCTCAATGATTAATTCTGCAGAAATACGTTTTCAAAACACTGCACGAAACGGAAAATACTGTTCTGTTTGTCCTGGCAGACGATTTCAATTACTAAAACTTTTGGATTATGCTTAGTTTAGGATGTCTCGTCCAATATGTCGGTCGATATACAGTCCAAACCCTGGAGTAAGAACCTAAATTTTTCCAGGTTAGCCCAAACAAGTTCTTACATGAAGTGCAATTAAAACAATTTTAGGCTATTTATGTTCTTATTTTTTTAAAAAAAAATTTAACTGTTGCTAATAGAATTTTAAGTGGTATTTGACCTATTCTTTGTATAAAATTTGCATACCACATAAGTGTATATGTAAGAATGGAACACCAATTAATCATGCAGAATTACCTTTTGATCACACATACATTTATATTTATGTGATTTATATTTATGTGATTTATATTTTGTGATTGTATCAATAATAAGTTTTTTACGACTTTTAACTTTTCATTCACAATGATTAAGCTTCTAGGCTAGGAATATCCAAAGAGGATCCAGAGCGTTAACTTGTTTTATTTTTCCACAAGTAAACATTAGAACCTGTTTCTAAAGTTAAGGCTCAGAAAGGAGGTATTATTGGCAAGATTTAGCCTAACAGGTTCTAAAATGTTAGGGTTCTTACTCGCAGGTTTTACTGTATCGGTTGTTAGTCGGACAACGCTCGGTCGTTAGTTGATCGATATATCGGTCCATTACTGACCGAGTGTCGACCGACAATCGGCCGATGTGTCGCAGTTGCATCTCGGTGGAGTATCACATCTTTATAAAATCGAAATTGTCACAAAATTTAGTCAAGTTAATTTATAGTCAAACATAGCAGTCAAACATGAAGTACTTATTAAAAATACTTGCGTTCAATCCTGGACATAAGTGCGCGATTGGTTCAAAATCCTTGCGCCACTTTGTCAGCCAATCAGAGGAAAAATTCGAAAAGATTCGCTAACGCACGTTTTCCCGTGCTTCGTGCCTGCTGCGTGTATTTGCTTCGAGTTTGATTCGGGTTCACTGGATTGACTGTATCCTTTGTGATTTCTCAGAGTGATTACTTTGGGTTTGGTTTTAGGACACTCAACCAAAATTACTGTTTCGAAACATTACACGAAAGAAAATACTTTTCCTGGTCTTGGTAAAAATCTTTTTTTATCTTCACGTCTAGCGGACAATTTCGGTTACTGAGATGACCAAAAAATACAAAAATGATTTAACCTTTGCGTGCACATTTGCCGGGAAATGATCCATCAAATTAACACTAATGTTTCAAAAACAGGTATATTAATAAAAAAACATTCAATTAGTCACTTTCTCCGCTTGCGCAACAACAAACAAAAAAGATCTTTGAGCAAGTTAAAAATATGATTTCCATAACAACATTTAAACAAGATCCCATATAGACCCAGGCCGTATTTAAACAATAATTTACAACACTGCTATTTCCGCAATTTAAATAATCTTATTTTTCAAAACCGAAATTTTCGACCTGTCTTTTTTACGTAACCTCTTTCTTTCTTGCTTGTCATTAACAGAAATATAAATTGTCAATTAGCACATGCATTCTTTCTGTGTATTTGTTGTATTTTAAAATGAATTTAAGGGCAAAATGATTTCAGATTATTTTGATTTGTATTTTATTTGTTCCAAATTCATTATTATAATCTTTAACAAAGAAAGATGCAAATCAAGCATATGGGGTTTTTGAATCATTCAGACGTTAAAGGGACCGTGTCACGGATTAATTTTAGCCAAACTTAGGCATAGGAATTGACCACCAAATTTGTTTAAATATATAAAATAACCTCTTAAAACAGTGAAGGGATATTTAAATAACACACCAAATGCAAAAGAGTAGTAATGTACTACACTCTGAGGCAAAAAATTTTTTGCCTTAGAGATTTAGTACATAACTACTATCAGCACTGGATTCCAAAAACTGAAGCCAAATCTGAAACCAAAACTGAAGCCAAATCTGAAACCAAAACTGAAGCCAAATCTGAAAAACTAAATCTGAAGCCAAAGTGAAAAACCTAAACTGAAATCAAATCTCAGAATCAACCCTAGGTCAACCCAAGGTCAAAAAATGGAAACCAAACCTTGAAGCCAAATCTATAAACTAAACCTTGATTAAATGATAAAAATAATCTTTGATTATTTTTGACAATATTTAAAAAAAACTTCTTATACTCTTTTTTAAAAATCTTGCATCTTAGTGCGTTTAATTATTCCTTTTATCAAGTTGGATTCTAGTGCGTTTAAAATGAACGTCTTATATTACATTTTCAATATAATATTTTTGTATTTTTATCAGATTTTTGAACATGTTTTTATGTAGGATCATATTTGATATAATACCGAGATCAGTACAAATGTTAACTAATCTATTTGATTGTTCCTTTTCACTTAATTGTAAGAAAAGTGTATTGTCTTTAATGCAATGTTTTTCTATGATATTCATCATCTCAACGAATTTTTCTTTGATGTAATTTGATGTCATTATAATATTTATTATACATTATTTTTTATATCATTTATACAGTGCGTTTAATCTGATTTTTTGTTGTAAATGATGCTGTTATTAATATGCTTTTGTGTCAAAAGATGTCTCCATTTACCGGATAATTTATAGTTATAATTATTGCAAATGACACAAAACCATTCCTTTTTAGATGCATATAAAGTCTTGGACCTTCTTTTTGCATCCATCTTGTCTTTTTCAGTAAAATATCTTCGAACTTCAACCATTTATATATATACTTTAGAAATTTTTATATATTTTTAACCGACAGTTATGGTAAATTTTTAATGTTATATATTTCTTGTGATTCGTTATTTTTTATATATATTTATGACTTTTTTAAAATTATGGTGATTAATATTTTATAGTTCAAGGTTAAACATCTGCATTATTGTCATGGTTTCATAATATTTGGTTCAATACAATAGATTCGAATGTTCTATTGTTTATATTAACTAACCAATCATATTACAATAAACTTTTATACAAACTTTTATATAAACGTTTGTCATAAAATAAACTTTTATTCTCAGAATTGATTCAAGATGCCTAAGTCAATAAGCACGAATTTTATATATGTTGTAGATCCTTCATTGGTATCCAACTATTAAAATCATCATTATATCCTTTCCACTTCACTAAAGCTTGTTTCTTCTTATAATCCCTCCGAATGACTTTATCAATTCTGAATACGTCCTGTTTTGCTTTTAACAGTTCAGGTTCATAAAAACTTCCTTGTATGTCTTCATTATTGAGATCT
>NC_135770.1:24237649-24275076 GCF_052425735.1 Oculina patagonica | reverse complement strand
AATGTATTTCTAACTAACTGAAAGGCATTTGCATGCTATATAAAATTTTAATGGGGCTGAAATATAGCGGAAGAAGAAAAGACTGAAAGTTTTTGCAAGTCTCATTCCAACCCACTTCACGATTCCAAAATTTGAAATTAGATTTCGATTTCAACATTTACGGTCTTTTGCGTTTCTTGAGTGAATAGTTTGTGCAAAAAAAGTGTCTCGGTTGAACTGGGATTAAATTTCTAAACATTCAAAACTCGCAAAGTGCAAAAGAGCATATATATATATACTTACGTATATAATGGACTACAGTGACTCATTTCTTCTCTAGCGAGACAATAACCATAATACATCTAAAATACCTGTGCGCAAGATTGGTCATTAAATTCTGGGTGAACATCGCAAAAATAAGTATAGAGTAATTTAAGCATGAAAAGGGAGAGCAAACGAAATACCAATTCCAACAAAACAGTTAAAGTCGGGAAAACACTGAAATTGTTTACTTCTATGTTGCCAGCTTTTGGCGTATTTTGCATCGGACGAGGTGATGTTACTTGCTGCGTCTGTTCCTCATTGTACTTCAAATGACGGCAAATCCTAGTTAGCCTCGATCTTATTTTAATCAAGTAAATTAACAACTGCTGTGTCGTCACAATGTTTTCACTGCTATCTTTGTTTGTTTCTGGTGAATTGAGATCGGTTGTTGTTGTTTTCGCATTGACAGTATTTAGTGCGAGTAAGGAAGCTCATGAGCGGGCACCAATCCCTTGTACTGCTAGTGGCCGCTTACTCGTGACGAACACGCCACTTACTGGAGCTTCGGCTAACATGGCAAATGCTAACATAGCAAATGCTCTAAAAGAGAATAGCAGCTTGAATTGACAGTCATTTTCTTTGTAGTCCCTTAACACTAACAAAAGTAATTAATGAATATCCAGCAATGCCATATTTTAAATGTTCGGTCGACTCTAAAAGCCAGTGAATGGGATGCTTAAAAGCTTAAATTTACTGTAAAATAGAAGTTATATGTGTCTTTCTCAATAAGTAATAAATAAAAGAAACTTGCCTTTCGAAGCTCTTCCATTAAATATATTATTCCCACCATATAAGACACAGCCAGGTCGTTTCCGTTGTTGTCAGTTTAGCAACCGTGATAATTTAGATTTTCATGTTTGGCATACCGTGTAGCAGGGGCTTATCCGATCGATGGAAACTTCTCCAGATCTGCAACGATAAATTATAGGGGCAAAATTGTGTGTATCCGCGCGATTTTATGACTTCGAGAGTGGGATGTTTTTGTTTGATGCTACAAATCATCTGTCTGTGCGGACCCCATTCGCCTTACGATCTCCGTCCCCGATTTATTGTGGCTCCTGCTAGAGTCAAAATACCTGAGCGACATTATATTAGGCATGGGTGCCTTCTTCATTTGTCCTGTTTGTTTAAATTTACTCGACTGTAGAAAGTTTAAGTTTATCCCGGCAAAGAGCTAAGACCACTTTTTTGTTGTTTACAATCCTTTGAAGCTATGATACAAAAAACAACAGTTTGCTAATTTAAACCAACCAATAACCTTGTCAAGCATCGCCGACGTTCAGTAAATGACGATACGTAAGTAAATAAAGTAAGTAAATCAACAAAGAATTGCAAAAACAGTTGAGATTGTGTGACAATTTCTTCCTGTCGATGTCATGACACGAAAGCAACGTCTTACTCTGCATCGACTCAATTTTCACGAGAAATCTTTCAGTTTTGGTAATTTTTAATAAACATTTGGCATGTAATCCTGCATTGAACGAAGAATGCATTTTGAGGCTCTCTTTGCAACAATAATCCACATCATTCATGCGAAGATTTCCTGAACTCGTGAAATAATCGAATGCAAATTCTGAGACGGGTGACGTTTGATCTTTTTTTTACTTCCGCAAAAACGGGACAGTTAATTTGAAGTACGGCTTTTAACAAGCAGAAAATAACCCCAAAATGAGTACAGCGGTGTACAAATTGGCAATCTTATATGACAACGAATTGAGGCTGAATGTGGTGTGATTCATTTTATCAAAATGGTTAGTCCAATTGTAAATATTAAAACCATTTTACCAACACTTTCAACATGAAACGGGAAACCTAAGGCCCGGTTCAGACGCCGATCTTTTCGTGAGCCGAACCTAATTCCTTGAATTAAGTACATGAAAAGATCGGCGTCTGAATCAAATTAGAACGGCTATTTCAATTTGGAACGGCTCACCCGTTCTTCCCGCCTGGCTTGACCGAGAATTTCGCATGTGGAACGCCTTTGGAACGGCTTCGATTCAGACGCTGTACTTTTCATGTGCCGATCCTAATTCATAAATTATTATAATGTATTTTGCCAGCAGTTTACCTCAATTATTGGAACTGTATTAGGAACGGCCTCGGAACGGCCAAAAAGTACGGCGTCTGAATCAAGAGGCGTACTTTTGTCAATTTGGGTCGGTCCAAATTCGAATTGAGTTCGGCTCATGAAAAGAACGGCGTCTGAACCGGGCCTAAGTTTGTCTGTCGCGTAGCTTGATTTCTTGAAATTAGACGTGGTTTGCTTATAGTCGTGTGTAAACATCACAGCGTAATCTAACTAAACGGTGGCCGCGTCCGTTTAGTTAATCGAGATGGCCGCCAAATAGAGGTCCAATTTACAGAAAATATGTGGAGCGATGTGTGACCGCTTCATAAAGGAGATCTCTTTAAAAGCGCCGCTAACAGAGGTTTGACTGTAGAAAAAATTGGGAAGTAAACATACGATCACATGAAACTGACTAGAATAAAGGAACTGGTATTTCTGAAAGCTAAAAGGTTTCCCAGGTGAGGGAACGTAGGGAGCGTACATCGTACATCAAGTTCTAAAGAGCACCGAATGTATATGCGGTAAAACCGACGAAAATCAGATCACTACTGATGTCACTTTTTTCAAACATAAATTTACTTCTTGGGAGCAGTTGTAAACATAGACGATTTTTAGTTCAAAATAGATTTGGAAGTGGTCGATTGGTCGACGTGGCTGCAAGCAAGAAAATATTCGCGAATTGTTGACAATAACGTCATGTTAACTGGGAAGCGAAATCACTGAAGTCAGTAATCAACAAAATTCAGCCGGTTGAGACGCACAAATTTTTACCTCGAGTTCTCAAAATGCGCTTGTTATTTGCAGCTTGTTTCATGCTCTCTCTGATCGCTGTGAGTGGCGCAAAATCTATGTCGCTAGTCAAGGTCAACCAAACTCCACCCGGCCCTACTAAAAAGTACGCCGACAACATGATGGTGTGTAACTTGATTTAGGATTCGCATGCCTCAGTGAAGCCATTAAGACGCTGGAAATGAAATTGGAAAAACTTACTGCGCTGATCAACAAAAGTTTAGCTTCGCAGCCAAAACTACCAGGTAAAAATGACATATTTTGGGGCATGTTGATTTTCTTTCGAGCCCTTGTAGCTAGCGTGCTTTCAAACTCGCATATAAAAGAAGTTAAATTATCATTTCTCATTTCAGCAGCCCCCGTCTCTTCTTGCAAGGATCAGCGCGACAAACATAATGAATCGCGTGTCTGTGAAGCCGTTAAAGATTTGGAAATGAAACTAAAAAACGTGATTGCAATGGTCAACAAAACTTTAACTGCAAAACCAACTACACCGAAGCCGAAACCATCAGGTAATAAATTTGCACAATTTTAAGCTAGGCGGATTTTCACTGTCACGTATTTTCACGTACGTTTACCGGCGTGAATTAAACTGGCTTCGTGCGTAGCCAAGAGAAAAGAAAGTCTCGCGTCTGCGGAGAAGGTTAAATGTGGTGATGAGGTGAACTTTTTCCGCAGACACAAGTCGCCCATTCATTTTTACACTCGTGTTCAGACACTTAGGCGATAATAAAATAACATGCTAGTGTGTTTTCAAAATCACGTCTAAAAAGAGGTTATTTTTTTTTATTAATACAGGCCCCGTCTCCTCTTGCAAGGAAAAGTTCGAAAAACATAAGTAAGTTTTAATATATAGTTGTTCAGTAATAATTTGTTTTAATATTTCTCATTATAAGAAAATAATTGCGTATAAAAAATCGCGAAATGCCATGAGCATCAAAACATATTACTGTTATTATTAACTAGAAAACGCTAAAGAAACGCTTTAAAATTGCGAGGATTTTACAAGTGGCAAGAAATACGTTTATTGTAAAACAACAAGAAACTAGGTTAGCAATGGACAAAAACAGTACTGTGTTTTGGTCCAGTCGACGACAACTAAATTAGGGTTTTGCAGCAAACCATTTTCGAGGTAAGTCGCTTATTTGAGCTATTCGTTCATCTTTAACGTATGCACTCTATTAGTGTTTCAGCAAGAAGAGGCCTGTATCTAAAACCAAGGGGGCACAAAGTTTTTAAGAGAGTGCAAATTGAAATCAGCGAGCAAGAGTGGATCCAGATGAAAAATTCAAGCTCGTGGAGATGTCTCTTACAGCATTTTAGGAGCATTTGCGACCACAAGTTAGGGCTTCGAAGGAAAAAGGAGAGCCGCGGTCCCCCAGCCTCCATCTTAATCCGTCCCTTGTGAATAGGCGAATAAAACAATTGTTTTCCATTATCTGACCTTGTGCTTTGTTTTTTTTTTTTAATTATAAACAAGAAAATATAGCTCCCACCCCCAGTTTTCAACCAAGGCACAAATTTGTACCTTCAAGAGTTTTGAAAATTATTAGTTAATTGAAGTCGGGTAATTCTTCTGACAAAAAAGTATGGCAAGTAGCGGCCAGCAAACAAGCAAAAAATACCAATAATTCTGGTCGCTTCACACAAAAGTATAAGAAGAAAATGAAATTTGTGTTTACAACTTTTGTTGAGTGCTTATATATAAAAATAATTCTTTACTCTCTTTTTTTCTTCATTTTCTGTTTGCTTTAACATATTGTAAAACCTTCTTAATTTTTTTAAAAAAAACTTTCTTTAATATTATTGGCCTACTTTTGTTTTTAAACCAAGCAAACAATTTTCTCTCTACCACTAACAGGTCGTCAAAAAGTCAAGTATTTACACTGATGTTTGGTTCACAAAAGATTCCTGTTTACTGTCACATGGGAAACTTTGGATGTGGAGATGGAGGATGGACGCTAGCAATGAAGATTGACGGCACAAAGGTACAAATAGCTTTAATGTCTTAACTTTCCCTATTATTTAAGCATTTACCCGAATGGGGAAAAATCTATTTTTTTTTTTCAGAAAACTTTCCACTATAATTCTCAGCTTTGGAGCGACAGAAATACCTTTAACCTTGCAGGAGGCAAGACTGGGTTTGACACACAAGAGACCAAGTTACCGACCTACTGGAACACACCCTTCTCCAAGATTTGTCTTGGTATGAAGATCGGCCATCAGATCAACTTCATTGTCATCAACAAGCAGGCGAACTCTCTGTACTCACTGATCGCTGATGGAAAATACCGACCCACCTCACTGGGTCGTAACACGTGGAAGACGCTGATTGGCTCACAGGCCTCCTTACAGCGCAACTGTAACAAGGAAGGGTTCAATGCTGTATGTACCTATAGTGCCCATTCTAAAGCAAGGATTGGCTTTATTGGTAATGAGAATAACGCCTGTAGCGCCTGTGATTCCAGAATCGGGTTTGGTACTGGAGGAAAGTTCGATGACTCCAACACGTGTGGAAACGAGGCTACGTGGTTTCCAGATAATGGAGACAAACACATCAAAGCCATGGGATACATCTTGGTGCAATGATAGTAACTGGTTCCTTAGCTTAAGGTGTCTCGTAATAGTTTAGTCAGAATTAGACATGTCCGTCTTTGGTTTTCTATCACGGTTATATCAATAACGTCAAGAAAAATATTTTAGCACAAACATAAATTTGAGGTCATAGTGACGTCAAAATCTGTTTCCATGGCATCGCCATACGAGGTTGAAGATACACTCTTTTGGACCTTTCGAGGCTAATAACTCAAAAACTACTCACATATTTTTATCCAACCGACAAAATAAAGAAATCTGTTAAAAGTATTCGGAGTGACGTTACTTTTACATAAATTTAAGGTAGCTCTGAACATTTGTGACAGAATTTAAAAAAAAAATTCAGATTGTTTCTTTTGTCCTTTAGACAAAAATATATGAAAAGCATAGGTTTAGACCAATTAACCTCAAAGGGTCAAAAATAAGGTATCTTTGACCACTTTTTGTAGTTGGCAAGGCAACGAATTTTGACATTACAGTGACTTACATTTGTTCATTAGTAAAACCCTTTGCAAGGATGTTCTGCAAGTTTAACCTCAACACTACAGGTGTACCAGCAATAAAATGCCAAAGACTGGAATATCTAAACTTGAAAATATTGAAGGGCCGCAGCCAGGATAAAACATGTTATAAAATTTGAAAACGATATCTGGCTTGAACCTTTTGACGCGGTTTTAACATTTCTCAGGTGTTCTTTTTTTCTGGTGTTGAAGGCTCTGCCCGTCTTACCAATGTAACAACATGAACACTCAGCATAAGGAACTGTTGGGACATTTTTTAAGATGGTTGAGGCGTCCGAATCACACAAGTCATTCGCCTCTCTTCCATACATTAAAGGCGTAACAGAACCTCTTACCCGTGTCCTCAAAAAGCACGATATCACAGTAGTAAACAAACCACTGACCACCCTCCAACAACAGTTCCCTGCCCCAAAATTTCGACCTTCTTTGGAATCGCAGACAAACGTTGTGTATAAAAAATTCCGTGTGCTGAGTGTTCATGGTGTTACATTGGTGAGACGGGCAGAGCGTTCAACACCAGGAAAAAAGAACACCTGAGAAAATGTTAGCCCCCAACTGAAGTCGACTAGCCCTCAGTAAGATTGAAAAACAAACTTAATAAACTATCGAATACTACAAGGTACTCGTTCGTTCATACCTGCTAACTTTTCCTTGACAACTTTGGCAAACTATCGAATACTAGCCAATAATACAATCAAGGTACGCATTTGTTCATACTCGCTAGTATCGTTGTCACCAAACTTTTCCTTGGCCAGCAAGTTCGGTCAGTTAAACAAAGTCTAAACTTACTCTTCTGAGCAGATAATTAAATCTTCGTTTTGTTATCATTCTCCCCTCGACCGTACGTAAAGACAGCGTGTAGACCCTGTTCTAATGGTTAACACGCGCGTTAATCCACGCGCGGTTCCACACGCGAACTCGCGCTATGAACATGATAAAGATTTTGGACTTGTGATCATACGAAGCAAAAAATTTGGACTCATTTGCACGGAAAGTTAGTCAAGCTCGGAGGCAGGTAGGCTGCCAATTCTTTCATTTGTCATATTATTACCTTCAATGTAGCAGGGAAGAGCTTCCATTTCAGTAGCCGTATTCTTATTTGAGTTATTTGTGTTTATAATTTTCCGTTCGTTTATATAAAATCGTCTATATGGCCTCTCGTGGCTTCGGTGTTTCCACTTCAGAAGTTTTCCAATCTTTAAGACAATTCGGTTGAAATTCGCTTGGTGAATATTCGTTTTCTCTGTTCACGTTGTAAGCTCTGTAAAATATCAATCTGTTCGGTAGTTTCTTTGCGAAGAATGAGAGTACGCGTTTTCTTTTCGCAGGTTTAGTTGGAAATTTGAATTTGCCGGCTTTCGAAAAAAATACACGACTTGGACCGTTTTCATGGAAACGGTCCGTATGGCAAAATCCCGACCAATTAAGAACCAATCAGAACGCTCGGATTTACCTAAGACTGGCTTTGCCATATAATAAAAAATGATATTTTTGGCTAATTTTAAGATTTTTGAATTTGCACACTGTACATCGTGACAAGAACATACTCCGTCACCCTTGAAATAAATCGTTCGGCAGCACGATGAAATATTAATATCAAATCACTGAATTATCAACTCAAGTCGGACTTATTTCTGGAACTCGATTATTTACTTATTTACCTTGACATCGAAGGATTAAAGAAACTTTTGATACAGAACTCAATACATGACAATTTTTCTACAGTCTTCAGAGAAAACATTTGTTAAATGACAGCCAAAAGGGATTTTTCTGTCTTTAAAACAGTGCGACAAACTTCCATCTTTGCATTGACGATTCTTTGGTAGGGTATTCTCTGTAAAAGTCACAGTAAGCTAAAAAACAAAAAACAAAACAAAGTGTACAATTTCAATGTGGCTAAAAAAAAAGGGAAAGGAGGAAAAGCGAGAATTTCCATGCGGGTCACATTTCGAGACACTAGGCGATTTGAAATTAATACGTTTTTAAACATTTACGGTGTTTATGTGTCTTGAGTGAATAGTTTTTGCCAACAAACTATGGTGAAAATGAGCGTAACCAAGAATATAATGGTCTACAATGACTAGTCTAGCGAAACAATAACCCATATGCATCTAAAACACCAGTGAGCAAGATTGGGAGGGGAAAAATGGGAACTGAGATTTGGGCAAATTTTCATGCGGAAAATGGGATTTGGTCACTGGCAATGGGAATCACAGACAAAAAACAATAGAACTGGGACTGGGATTTTAAAAACTGGGAAAACAATAGGATAAGAAATGAGATTTATATCCCCCTTAAACTAACATTAGCACCATCAGTGGCGGCGGTGCAAGTTCATCGGCCACATCATGGATCCAAGCAAACATCCAAAGACAGCACTAACATGGGCCCTGGAGGGAAGGCGAAGTCGTGGTAGACCAAAGGAGACTTGGCACAGAACTGCCGAGAAAGAGAGAACAGGCTTAAGTTTCAGTTCGTGGAGCGAGGAACCGGTGGCTGCTCGGGACCGTGCGGCATGGCGAAAGAGAGTGTCCGGCCCTTACCCGAGGGTCTCAATGGGGTTTACCGTTAGCCGTAATATGGCCAAAATTTTAGCCGTCAGGCGTAAAAATTGAAAAATTTTAACCGTTAACCGTGAAATATGTTAACCGTAACGACCAAGCCAAGAAATTTGGAAAGGGGTCATTTGACCAGAAACTTTACCGCCTAGTGGCAATTAGCGCAAAATAGTTTAAAATAAAACAAGCTAGATTACCTTTTCATCCCAGAATGGTCCTTGGACCTTAAAATACGTTGTACAACAATGAAAATTAACTTTTTACAACAATGGAAATCAAGATTTAACTTGTTAAAACAATTGAAATTTACTTTTAACACTTCTGTTAACCGTGACGGAAAGAAATTTACCGTTAGTCGTAAAAAGGCCAAATTATTAACCGTTAACCGTAAAAGCCCCCACCCCATTGAGACCCTCTTTCTTACCCACCTAGGGTTATGGCTATGAGTCAAGTAACTCCGGGACCCTCCAAAGCCAATCTTGGTAGTCATCGCAAAAGTAAGTATAGACGTACAAGGGTTTTCTGGGCCATATTAGCAAGAAAAGAGAGAACAAGGGAGCACGCCAAGGACAAACCGAACAATTTGAGTCGGGGAAACAAGAAAAATGAAGACCCTTTAAGCTCCACTTTCGAAGAATTTAGTCGGATTTAAATCTTCTTGGAATGGAGCTAAAACTCGGAGATTTGGTTGACAATTTTTACAGAAGATAAAAAACTTTGTACGCACATCGCAGTTCAAATGCACTTTACTGGCTTCCCAAACAAATTACAAGCTACCATTGGCTTTTCAAAATGCGCGCGAAACGGGCCGCTGCGTCTGCATCCACGAAAGAAAAACAAAGAAGAATTAAGTGGTCATATGATAAAATGCTTATTGACTGAGTAAGGTCGGGCCGGACGGGAAAATATTTGGCTCTCGGTCAGGACGCACAAATAAGCCAAATATTTTCCCGTCCGGCCCTCCCACTCAGTCAATGGGTACATATTTCTCACTTCCCGCTTCATGTGAATCTACAGCAAATGACCATGGAAATGTCTTTGCGCCCGCGATTCAATGACGAAAATTTCTCGGTCAGCGTTAACTTAAAAAAAAACATTTAACCTCGATTATCGATTATCTCAACAGCATTCATCCCACCATCAAATTCACCAGCTCACATTCTTCAACTAACGTACCTTTTCTTGACGTTGATGTCTCTTTAACTGACAACGGTGACATCAGTACTGACCTTTACACCAAACCTACCGACAAACACCAACATTTACTTTACTCTTCTTGCCATCCCTCACATACTAAAAAAGCCACTCCTTTCAGCCTAGCACTCCGTTTACGACGCATTTGTTCTCCCGACGAAACGTTCAATACTTGCGCTGCCCAACTTGCAACGTACCTTCTCAAACGAGGTTACAACCGTAACCTTGACACCAAACAAATACAATGCGCGACCGACATCCCCCGTAGACTTGCCTTACAAACGAAAGACGTCAACAAACATAAACGTGTACCATTTATAACTACTTTTAATCCATCGCTTCCTCACATCTCTAACATTATCAAAAGCCATTTTCATTTACTCTCTTCTAACCGCTGCAAAACCGTTTTTCAACAGTTGCCTGTTGTTGCTTGCAGGCGCTCCCCTAACCTTCGCGAATTACTAGTGAAGGCCAAACTCCCTTCTAATTTGACTTATCCGCATCCGCAACTTCCATCCGGTTCTTTTCGTTGAGGAAAGAACTGCGCCACTTGTCCTTATATTACTGACGGACTAACTACCTATACCTTCTTTTCTACTGGTGAAACGCGCCACATTCAATCTAACCTGACCTGTGACACTCAAAACCTCATCTACATGATTCAATGTAACCGCTGTAATTTACAATACATAGGAGAAACTAAACGACGTTTAAAAGACCGATTTAATGAACACCGCCGTACCAAAGATAACCCCAACAGTAAATCTAAACCCACTACAGCCGCACAACATTTCATTTCCTCGCCTAACCACACTGCTAATGACATACAATTAATCCCCATCGAAAAAGTCTTCTCCAACCGAGACTCAATCCGTAAGGCCAGGGAAGCTTTTTTAAATTTTAAAAGGCAGAACACTTGTTCCCGATGGCCTTAACATACGCGAAGAAACCTATTAGTTTGTTTGTTTACTTATACTATTTTGTTGTCATTTTTAAGCTTAGCATATTTTAATTGTTTTGTTTTATACTAGTACACTGTTTACATATTTCCTGTATTTAGTTTTACATATTTCCGGTATTTCGTAAGATACCATTATCACCATTTATAATTAAGCTTTCATATAACGCGCGCTCTGATTGGCTGAAACAGTGTACTTTATCAGAGTCCAGATGTACGGAGGAAATGTCACGCCATCGACCCAATTTGGCCGACCACTATTCCCGAACGTCTTTCTCGGGTTTTGTCTTGACCCTGACATCTTCTTTGACCTGAAAAACGAGAATGAAAACGAGCTTTTAGCGTCAGTTAATTTAAACTGTTTAAAACGTCCTGTTCCTAACAGCACAAATTGCACGGCGATAGAAAGTGATTTCGGTACAAGTTACGGGAAAAAACACCGAGCCGGAAAGTAAGCTTAACAACAAAACAACAAACCAAAGATTTGTAAACAACACAAGGCCGAAATTGAAGACATTAAAACGAAAGCAGAAACGAAAAACACGAAAGATAATACAAAATGGGCTATCTGAGTTTTTGAATATGAGTTTCACATTATTTAAGTACGGAATTTTAGATAAAACACGCACAGCTACATTTTCGTGTAAATGACAAAACAAACAAACGTACAGCAATTCAAAAAACAGAAAACTTAATTAGCTAGCGAATACACACACAACTGAGACTTATCACATACTGAATAATTGTTTCTGGCGTTTTCAAAACAACTTGGTGCCGTGAAAAAGCCTTCACAAAATGACCAACAAAGAAGCTAGACAACAACCTCGGTAAATTCTACGCCGAAGCTCGAACAAAAGAGGGTCAACTTTACCCGAGGTCATCGCTTCTTGGATTCTGCAACGCTATCGAGAGACACCTAAACAATTCACCCCTAAACCTAGGAGCTGCTGCAAAGTTAGAAAAAATTGAACAAGCGCGAAAACAAAGAAAACATCGAACACAAGTTTACCTGTCATTCCAGAAGCAGACGTCCAGAAATTATAAACCTCCAATGCAATTCAGGAAGGCAATCCTATTCCTATATTCTTAACAGTGCAATGAATGGAAGGCCACAGCAGCCGACTCTAATTTTTCCCTTGAATCTGATGGTTGTAAATGATTCGCGAAACACGCCACACGGCCGCATTTTGTGAAGTACCAGCCACAAGCTTTGAGCAGTTTGCTTTTTCTAGTTGTCAAGTTAACAACGTGCAAGTTTTTATGGGCCAGAATTAATTCAGCCGGTTTTCACTGCACAGTCTACTTTTCTATCCTGTGTTGTACTAAAAGTCCTAAGAACTTCAAGAACTCGTGTTAAAATTCGGATTCCACTTGACGTTTTCAGCTTGTGGATTTCTGAACTTTGATGGTTTCAAACTTGATGGTTTGGCAGCTGTTGACAGCTGATGTCTCATTCAACCAATCAAATTCTTTTAACCATTCTAACAAGTTTTGTGATTGGCTAATTGTTGCGTACTTTATCAGAGTACAGATGTACGCTGACGCCACTTCTATTCGCTTGAAAAAAGTTTGTTTTGAAAATAATCGCGCGAATTCGTGGGGAAATTAATGAATTTCTTAATTATAAAACAAATAAAGAAGCCTCGACTGTGCTCTGTTCTGTTGTAAAGCACTTAGGAAGCGACTAGAGCACTCAAGAAGTAGGGAGAAACACTCGCCTACGGCTCGCGTTTCACCCTACACTTGTTTCGTGCTCTAGCCTCTTCCTGCGTGCTTTACAACAGAACAGAGCACAGTCGAGGCTTCTTTATTTGTTAAATAAATTTAAACATAGCCAATGTAAACTTCATTGTACCTGAAAAAGGCTGGTTTGGCCAGCCGAAATATAGTACAAAACTAATTCTCTCATTCTACGTTGTATCGGTCTCTGCTTTTCAATTTCAGTTTTCAACGTTTAAGCCCGCGATATGATCATGTGATACTGGTCAGCGGAATCCTTGTTTTGACAGCTGTCAATTAACCATAACAAAGACATCCAATCATGTCAAATATCAAAGCTAAAGATAAAAGCAGTCGTTGGGGAATAATAATAGGACATTCTCCTCCCCCGGTTGGGTTGCCTTGTGACACCCCTCCCCCTCCCCGAGAATCTGTAGGCGCGTGCGGGGCGCGTGCGCAACCAAATTTTTCTGGCTTCATGGTTTGACAAAAATCATTACCCGCATTACCCATGGTGCTCCGCTGGCGCGCTTCGCGCGCTGCGAGCTCCGCTTAATAAATTTTAGAGATTCTAAGGCAGCGAAGAAAAAATAATCAGTACTCCTCTTGTGAACTTCAGTTTTTTGAAGGGTGGGGGATGGGCGCTAATTCGAGGCTGGGCGCTTATTAACTTTTCTTACATTTAGGGTGGGCGTTTATTCGAGGTGGGCGCGGTGGGCGCTTAATCGAGGTTGGGCGCTTAATGGAATAAATACGGTACAACAATTTCAGAAATAACTGTGGTAATTTAATGTATGCATGCTGCCCGAATTTTCCTAAAAAACCCATTGTTTTAGTCAAGATACAAATTTCATTTTCAATCAGAGGAAAACGTCGTCAAGATTTGAGTTTCAATACAGGTCAGAGCTACGGAAAATATCTTTTACACTGTACTTACAATTTGAGGCAGCTGCTTTAAAATATACCGTTATACACCACCTGAATGGCCTTGAATGAACTTGAAATACTTGCGTATATTTTTACATCCCATCGGGCCGGCGAGCTGAAAAAATGAACACGATATTTACATCAAACGGCGCTCAAACTGCTTAAGGCTGCTTAATCGACAGAGAAATGGGCCACTCAATACTCACCAAGAATTATTAGACAGCTAGAAAACAGATCAGCTGACATTCAAGGGCCATTTACCTGAAGTTCAAATTTGTACTTGTGGGGATGTTTTGCCAATACCAGAGGTAAAAAAAGAACCAGTTTTGCACTTATTTTGTTTCTCTTTTCCGACTATTGAATATAATATAGAATAGAAACTTGATTTTTTGTTGTTTACTGTCTTTCAACATGAATTTAAGTCCCAAATGATATTAATCCCCTAGTAGTTTGATTTGCATTTTTTAACGATCGTGGATATAAATCTGGAACAAATGAAATAAAATTCAAACTAGCCTGCAATCATCTTTCCTGAAATTCATTTTAAACTTTTACAGATACTCACGGATAAGGCATGCGGCAGCGCTTTTCGCCAATTTATATTTCTGTTTAGAGATTTTACTTGTTCTAATTGTCCTATATGTACTTTTTGATAAATATCTGACACTAATTTTATTACCATTTTAATTATTTCTCTGTATTTTATTGTATTATATTGTACTAAGTAATTTGAGAAACCACTTAACCGCGGTGGTACAGGTTTTCAGATACTCAAAAGGAAAGTGTTCTTTAAAGTAGCCAATAGGAAAATAAAATCAAAATCCTCTGTTTGTAATTTCATTGGTCCTTCAAGAACACAAAACGCCGTTCTGTACTTAACAGCTGCTCGTTACTCTCTTTATCACTTGGTGATTTTGTCAATTTTTCATCGCAAAATGACGACCGTCTCTTCAATTTTATTCAACGCGTCTTCTGACCCAGAAAAAGAAGAATGTTCTGATTTTAACACTATCGTTTGGGTTTGGCGAAGGAGCTTTCTGACAGAATAGACCTTTAGAAATCTAGTCGCTATATCATGCATCAATTTTCTGTCAGTTGTCTTCACCATCTTGTTTAATGCGCTGGTGATTTTTGTCGTAGCAACAAGGCGCCGGCTGCAAACTAACATGAACATACTTCTGGCGTGTTTGGCGGGGACAGATTTGTTGACTGGGCTGGTTGTTTATCCACTAGCCATCGCTTTAGAACTGAAGCGAATCAGTGGTGTTAGGCACTTAAATTGTACCTTGGAAAAACGTAGCGCTTTAGCATTACCCGTGATAAGTCTCGCCTCGTTAAGTCACCTGGTGTTAGTCAGCATAGACCGCTATATCGCGATCAAATATTCTCTGAGATACCTGGAGATTGTGACAAAACGGCGTCTTTTGACTGGTGTTTCCTTTGTCTGGGCAATGACAATGCTTCTGACAATTATTCCTGAAATTACTCTTGTTGAGAGTATGTTGGCCTTTAAGGAGAGTTAAATATGCAATAATAAAAACATTTATATACAACACCATTATCATCCTGGTCTGTATTGCTGTTATTATTTACACTAACTGTTATATTTTATATGAAACACGACGTCAGAAAAGACGAATACAAACAGAACAAGTTACTCAAGAAGAAGCTAAAAGAATGAAGAAAGACAAGAAGGCGGCCAAAACCCTAGCAATCATTCTGGCTGCGTTAGCATTAACTTACTTGCCGAGCATGGTTATGGCTGTTATAAGGACAACTTGGAACACTATAAAACCAAGTGTTACAAGCCTTCTTTGGACCTGGATTACAACATTTATTATGCTGGGCTCTCTTCTGAACCCTGTTATTTACTGTTGGCGTATTAGGAAACTTCGCCGAGCGTTTCTCGAGATTTTACATTTTAGACAGTTATAAAACAGATCAGTAGACACTCCGACGGTAGAAATACAACGCTATCGACCTGAAATTCAGATTTCTATTTGTAAGGATGTTACACCGATGCCAGTAGCAAGACAAGATCCCGTTTCGCTCTCAGTCTGTCATCTAAAAGCAGAAGCCGAAATTGTCGATATCTGATGAGGAAACCGAGAAATGTCAGGCCTGGGAGTTCACCAAATTGTATATAATAATAAATAAATTACTCTGTCTTTTGGTCAACAAAATTCGTTTGTCATTCGATGCTTTGTTGTTTACTGTGTTTTTGAAGTAATTTTACTTGTAACTTAATTTATTGCGACATGCCGTTCAAAATAAATTTAAGGTCCAAATGATTCAAAACTCCTAATGGTTTGATTTGCATTTTTCTTTGTTTAAGGGTTATGGTAATAAATCAAAAAGAAAGGAAACACAAATCGAAAAGCTGCTTTTGAAATAAATAAGATCGTTTAAATTGCGAAAAAAGCCTCGTTGCAATATACATGCAATATTGTTTTAAATACGGTTCGATCCTGTTTAAATGTTGTTATGACAATCATATTTTTAACTTGCTCAAAGACCATTTTTATAAAACAGCCGTGATAATATTTTGATGCATGTACGTATTTATTTGTCAAAGAAAGCTCTATCGATCGCCTTCGAAAAAACTAGTTTTTTGTGTCAATTTTAGAACTTAAAAATTAAAGCGAGCTTGTTTAGAAGCCAATCAAGAAATTGAGCCGAAACAAAAATTATCATGCAACTAAAAACACCTTTGGGTTTCGTAAATGCTTTCATGTGACAATTTTATGTCGGTCAATTCCAGAAAAAAAAAGAACAATATTGAGAGAGTTTAAAGTGGCCAAACCTTAGTTAGTTAATGAAATTCATATCAAATTTAATTGTTTTTTTTTTTCTAATTTCAAAGGTGAAAATGAGTAATTCATTTGAAATTGGAGACCAGATATCAACTCTTGTTGAAACAAAATGATACAAAATATTGTTCCTTGAATAGTAAATTGCCCGCTAGACATGAGGAGAAAACGTTTTCTTCTAAAGGCAGGAAAGTATATTTTACGTGCTATGTTTTATTGAAAGGGTAATTCTACAAAATAAATTCGCGAGGGGCTCCTCTTAGCGGTTTGTTCAGTTGCAAAATGAGTCAGTAACCAATTAAATTGTTCTTTTTCATCGTGGCTGGCTTGTCCATATTATTATGTTAAGCTTAGAAGCCTTTGGCGAAAAACGCGGTGGATTTGGTGGATTTGGTTTCGGTGCGCAAAAGGAAAAACGAGAAAATAAAATCAAATTTCTCTACCTTTTTTTTCATTGGATCTATTCCACCATTTGCTCTTACAAGGAAAATTCAAGCCACAAATAACCTCAAACAAATCTTGTTTACATATAAAGGACTGTGTCACGGATTTTAGCCAAATTTAGGTATGGAAAATGACCATCAAATTGTAACCACTTAAAACAGAGAGGGGACATTTCAAAAACACAGCAAATACAAAAGAAGGTACGGATGACCAAAAGTGGCGAAGATTGAAACGGATTGCGATATGGGTATTTGAATAAATGTTTGGCTGAACAGTTTTCAAAGCAAATCTCGTTTGCCTGTAACTGGAAATTACAACGCCTGGGAGACACATTTAGTTGCAATAAAGCTATGGTTTTGCCATTTGGTTTCATCAGATACAAGAAATTCTTTGCAAACATTAAGTTTCATAGTGAGTAGCTGGCAAAGTCGGCAAAACTCAGCCGTGACACATGTACAGTCCTTTTAATACAACTTTTCTTTTCTTCGTTTCAGTTCTAAAGCGATGGCCAGTGGATACACAACCAGCCCAGTCAACAAATCTGTCCCCGTCAAACACGCTAGAAGTGTACGTTCATGTTGATTTGCAGCCGGCGCCTTGTGCTACGACAAAAATGACCAGTTCATTAAACAAGATGGTGGGGAAAACTGATAGGAAATTGATGCATGTTATAGTGACTAGATTTCTGTATGTGTCTTGAGTCAAGTAGCTCTTTCGCCAAACCCAAACGTCACCATAAACATAAAAACATTCTTGTTTTTCTGGATGAGGAGACGCGTTGAATAAAGGTGGAGAGACGGTCATCATCTTGCGATGAAAAATAATAAAATTACCAAGTGATAAACAAAGTTACGAGCAGCTGTTAAATACAAAACGGCTTTTTGTGTTCTTAAAGGACCAAAGAAATTTAAAACAGAGGATTTTAATTTTTATTTTCCTATTGGCTGCTTTAAAGAAGACTTTCCTTTTGAATACCAAAACCAATCACTTCTTAAGCTTAGCAAAGTTATATGGTTAAGTGGGCCACGATTAAACAGAACATTCTGATTGGTTACCGAGTTGTCCGAAATTAAATTGCAAAACAGACCGCTATCATGCGGCCGCTCACGGATTTATTTTGGACAGTTACTTTTTCAAAAAAGAAAATAATTTCTTGTTCAAGTAGAAATCTTTCTCTTTCATGTCTAACGGACAATTTCGGTTACCGGAGTTATAAAGGAAGGTGACCGGAACGTGCATGTGGTCAAAAAACGTACACATTTGCAAGGAATGGCTGCGCATTGAATTACCAGCAAAGATTTAAAAAGAGGTATAATTTAGAGCCATTTGTGCTACTTGCACCTATCCCCCTTTTTCTGCATCAGAAAAAACCTTGAATGAAGGTGGAGAGACTTTCGTCATTTTGCGATGAAAAATAATAAAATTACCAAGTGATCAAGAGAGATACGAGCGGCTGGTTGTTTTTTGATTTTATGGGACAATATGGATATAAATTAGGAATAATAATTTCATTTTCTAATTGGCTACTGAAACAAAACCACCTAATCCACCGCATAATTATAACTTATTATTTTACTACTTTACTTTACCTCTGGTGCTGCAAAAAACCCATTGTGTTATTCAAAAATCGTCACTTCGCGTTAAACCTCCTCAATATATTTGCGGTAAAACCGACGCGAATTGTAGTGATTTCAGTTTGCCGTCATTTTTTTATAAATTTTCTTCCCGAGAGCAGTTGTACACAGAGGCCGTGTTAAGTTAAAATGATTTTGGAAGTGGTAGATTGGTCGCGTGGCTGCAAGCAAGAAAATATTCTCGTATTGTTGACAATAACGTCATGTAAACAGGAAAGCGAAATCATTGAAGACAGTAATCCACAGAATTCAGCCGGTTTAAACGCACAAAGTTTTACCTGCAGTTCTCAAAATGCGCTTGGTTTTTGTGGCTTGTTTTACCGTAAGCTTGCTCTCTCTGATCGCTGTACGTGGTGTACGTGGTGCGAGAACTTCATCGCTGGTCAAGGGCAATCAAACTCCATCCGGCCCCGCTAAAAACTACGCTGACAACATGATGGTCTGTAACTTGATTCAGGATTCGCATGTCAGTGAAGCCATTAAGACGCTGGAAATGAAATTCGAAAAACTTACTGAGTTGGTCAACAAAAGTTCAACTTCGCAGCCAAAACCACGAGGTAAAACTCACACAATTTTTCGAGCATGTTGCGTTTCTTTAGAACCCTTGTAGCAAGATTGCTTTCAAATTAATCACATCTAGGATAGTCTTTTGATGCTACACTAATTAGTTTAGAAAAAAATCACGGTTCTCGCGTGTCTTTTTTGTGTGGAAAATTGTGAATATTTTGTCACCAAAAAAGCCGTAGCATTTATTTTTATAAACAGAAACGAATTCTCCAAATTTCCGAAGATTTTTGAAGTGTCGAAAAATTAGGTTGTCGCGAAAATTCCGTGAAATAAGGAATTGTGGACCTAAAAAAAGTATACGAACAAAATTCTACCAGTTTATTAACACTGCATAAAAACAGTTGCTTGGTTCAGTTCACAACTAAATCAAATTTTAGCTGCAAAATTTTTTAAAGGGGTTGTGTTCTTCACTTGCACTATCAATTTGTCAGCGAGAAAACGAGAAGACAGGGTAATTAATTAAAGGGCCCCTTTACATGGAAAGAGGATGATCCTAGCACAAGGATCATCCTTCATTTCATGTAAAATGAAATGATCCTAGTGCTAGGATCATCCTAGTACTAGGATCATCCGAGCGCCATATGATTTGAGCTTTCAGTTTACATGTAAATGGTTGCATTTGGCCCTAACGCTAGGATCATCCTAGCGATAGGATCATCCCTCATCTCAGATAGGATGATCCTACCGCTAGGATGATCCTAGCGTTAGGGCCAAATGCATCGATTCATATGTAAACTGAAAGCTCAAAACATATGGCGCTCGGATGATCCTAGTACTAGGATAATCCTAGTGCTAGGATCATCTTCTTTCCATGTAAATGGGCTCTTAATTAAATGGCCAAAAATTGGCAAAGGTGTTGCAACTTAAAATGAACGGAAAAAACGATCGAATTTTCTTACTGATGATGATGGTGATGTAGAAGTTCGATTTTGGAGGGTTTTCTTGCTGTTTAGACATTCTTTAACATCACTGGCAAGTTTGCATTTTGAAGAAAACTGACCCCCTTTCTCTACCCCTTAGTGTTTACACTGATGTTTGGTTCACAAAAGATTCCTGTTTACTGTCACATGGGAAACTTTGGATGTGGAGATGGAGGATGGACGCTAGCAATGAAGATTGACGGCACAAAGGTACAAACCTATCTCCAGCACTGTTAAATTAGTGTAGACATTCATCGGAATGAGAACTAATTTTTCCTTTTTTTAATTTCAGAAAACATTTCATTATGATTCTCAGTTATGAAACAACAATAATACCTCTAACCTTGCAGGAGGCGAGACTGGGTTTGACTTACAAGAGACCAAGTTACCGAGCTACTTGAACACACCCTTCTCCGAGATTTGTCTTGGTATGAAGATCGGCAAACAGATCAACTTCATTGTCATCAACAAGCAGGCCAACTCTCTGTACTCACTGATCGCTGACGGGCAATACCGCGCCACCTCACTGGGTCGTAACACGTGGAAGACGCTGATTGGTTCACAGGCCTCCTTACAGCCCAACTGTAACAAGGAAGGCTTCAATGCTGTGTGTTCTTATGCTTCACAAGCTAAAGCAAGAATTGGTGCCGTTAGTAACGAACAAAATGAGTGCGACAGCTGTGATTCCAGAATCGGGTTTGGAACAGGAGGGAAGCCTGATAAATCCAACACGTGCGGTAATAACGCATACTGCAGACCAGATAATGGCATCAAAAGCATCAAAGCCATGGGTTATATCTTGGTGCAGTGATAAGAACTGTCTCCATGCCTTTTGTATTCATTTATGCAAAAATGAGCTCCTATCAAAAAGAGCTACGATTAACCCAACAACTGTTCTAGTTAGATTTTTAGGAAAAAACAGTGTTGTAAAACAAATAAGGCGTGGTGATAGGAATAAATAATGTTTGTGACTAATGTATAGTGCGCTTTAAATTACACACCACACCACAAGCGCAATGTCCAAGACCCTTGAAATTTGTTCGGCAGCTCGCAGAATAAGCAGTCCATGTCGTACTTCAGTTCCCGGTACTTAGCTAATACGGCGCCTATTTACCTTGACATCGAAGGAATATGACAATTGTTGATTCGATATACGTTGATGACTCCTTAGTTCCAATCTATCCCCCCTCACCTCCAAAATACCAGATTTGGAGAGACAATACACTGAGACAAGTACTACGATTTCCAGTTGAGTACGACGCGAACAAAGTTTGGTGACAAAGTTTCAACATAACAACGGCATTGTTGTCAAGGGCAAACTTCTCTGTTTCCATTGGTAACTTGTCATTACAGGTACTGACCGCCAAAGTTCTTGTATACAAGGAGGACCTCTCGGGAAACAGGGCAATTTTTTGATTGGCTAATTTCGATCCAAGATGGCGTCAGTTTTAATTGAGCAATTTTTTGATTGGCTAATATTTTGAAATTTCGATCCGAAAGGGTGTTAGCTTTTGTCAGCTTTACGAAACGCTAAATGTTCTTCATTTCAGTTCGCGAATTATTCATTTTGCACTTGAGAAAGATAAATTATTTAAAGCTGAAGGAATTCTTAAAGCTGCTAGAAAATCCTTGGAGTTGGAAAACGATAAAATTTCAGTTGAACAGTAACTCTAGCGAGGAAGGTAAAGTGACGCACGTTAAACATAACGTCAACTCTCAACACAGATCTGTTACCGTCGATATAAAACAGCTAAGGCATAATATATTTCGTTATTTGTTTCTTTTATCGTTGTCTCTGTGAATATATTTTTTATTTGAAAGCGTAATAAAGTGTTGCTGACGATATTTGAAGTGTTTGTATTTATTTAAGCATCGAGATTGTCGAGCAAGGCAGTTACAAAAACAAATTTGTTACCAATGGTAACAGAGAAGTTTGCCCTTGACAACAATGCCGTTGTTATGTTGAAACTTCGTCACCAAACTTTGTTCGCGTCGTACTCAACTGGAAATCGTAGTATCCCTGAAAAGCAGAAGATGGTAGAAAAACCTGCCCCTGAAAATTGCCCGAGATATTGTAGTGAAAGAAGATTTTCCGTTAAAATCTCCAAAACTCCATATCAGCCAGTTTTTCCACAGCTTTCCGTGCTGAATACGTTTGTCAAATGAGTACCAAAAGGAAATTTTTTTGAAAATGAAACTTGCGTTTAGAAATGACTACTTTTTGGTTAGAGTATTTTTAGGCGAGGACGTAGGCTCGAGCCTTATGCTAGGGCACGATCGAGGATTCATGTGATAATGTGAAATGTGAAAATTACTCCATTAACAATCTCGTTCCCAGAGTCCACGTTCTCCATTTATCGATGTGATGATTCGAAACGAAGGCGATTGGTAACTAAAAACGATTTGTTTGCGTCCGCCATCTTGGTTAGAAGCCTTGACTCGAGGAAGATTAGTAGCTGATATTTTTTGCGCTTACTTACAAACATATTGAGATATCATAGTACACAAAAACCTTATCGACACACCGATAGGTCGAGGGACTAAACTATTGTGGTTTACGAGCTGGTTTCAGTGATCTGAACTACTGGCGACATTGTAACCTGAGGTTTAACCGAAAACGAGATGTGCAGAACAAGTATACTGCCATAACTGCTGAGGTGAGCTATCAAAAGTTTATATTTGCTTGTACTTCACTGAATACCGTATTGATGAATAACATAAGCTTAATAGTCAAAGTGTTTATGGAATCGAAAAAAATAATTTTAAAAGGTTAAATATCTGCTAGATGTTGTTATATACTTAAATTTGCTGGAATTTATAGATCACTAAGCATTGAGAGAGCTTCATTCGCGATCCCTTCTGTCAACAGAACGTTTTCATTTAATACTAAGTGATTTTAACATTGATTTTAAAAATTGTGTACAAAGCAGCAGTAAATATAAACAAATGATTGTAAAATATGGATACAAACAAACTTATTTCAGGCTTAACCACTGATAATCTGAGTGATAACAGAACTACAATTGATCACAATTATACAAATCTAAATAAATCAAGAGTGTAAACTGACCTTTATAAAGCTGTGTGGTTAGCAAGCAAATAAGTAGGCTATAATAACTAGTAAATGATTTAAGAAGCATAATGTACATGTAGAAAGATGTGTTTTGGAAAAAAGAAAAATTTAAGTGAATTCAGTAACTACTTAGGTTAGTTGTTGTAGTTAATCAGTCTTGGTGTCTAAACAAATATGTGTAAAACAATTATTGAATTTTTAACTATTGATTCTTTCTTTTATTATGTTTACAGAACAGAAACAAAAAACGACAGAAAACATCCAAAATACAGTTTTCAAAGAATCCACTGACTGCTGTGTTTTGTCCTTATTGCCTCAATATGTTTAATCTTCACTCTGTCAAGAAGCAGCATGAATGTGTGAATGTGGCTATTGCATTGGAACTTGTTATTGGCCTCTATTCTGCCTCTATGCAATATGTACATAAAAAAGCCCAGTCCTCACTATGAATGGCAGATATATTTAAACAAAACACAACGAAAAACCATGTAGCAATAACACCTAAGTTAAAAAAAAAACCTGTGTAAAACATCTCTGGATTTACTACAGAAAGACCCTTCAATTCAAATTCATCACTGGCAAACCACTACCTACCACTGTATCAACTCTACGTCCTAGACTCCACATGTACTGTATCAAGGGTTTGGACTTACTGGACTTACTTGCATCACAAATTGTACAGATAGTGCAAACAACTTTCAGCCCCATTTAAATTTAACAAGAGTAAATCAAGATACTATATCAACTTAACTTCCTGGAAACTTGTACTTCCTTGCACTGCGTGTTTTACCTCTAAATGATATTAAGTTTTTTTGGACTTACTGGACAAAGCTTACGTTACAGATTGTACAGTCAGTGCAGACAACTTTAAACCAAATTTAAACAAGACTCAATCTAGATACATTATTTCAAGACATTTTTTTTCCTGCCAAAGTTGAGGAAGTTTCCTTGCTGTCTAGTAAAGTTACAAAATATGTTGCATTCCATTGTCAAAAGTTGTGATAAAAGACATCTTATTAGAATTGCACAAATTAAATTGGCAATTTTGTGATCAAAGCAGCTTATAATTTGCCTTTTATTAATTAAAGAAACATTGGTTAGAAACTTACCTTACCTTGAAATCCACAACTAAAAAACACCACCGGAAAACTATGTACTGTAGTTTAGAATTTTATTTACCTAACAAAACCATTTTTCCCCCTCGATAGGAAATGACTCAGTGTCTCAAATTTCGACTTACACATGAGGCGCCCCAAAGGTTGACCACTTTAAATGTATTTACATTCTTCCTTGCAGATTTTATCCAATCAGAAGCTTTTCACAGCTTTTGATTTGAAAACGACTGCATGAAAGAATGTGAATTAATTAAAAGTGGTTTCACATTTGGGCTCCTTAGTGTAAATTACACTGAAATCGACGATATCAATTTTGGTGTTCAATTACTTGGCTATCTTTTGGACTCACATTTTCACTCAATTGACATTTTTGGCTTTGTCAGTGTAAATTGCCCATTTCAAAATCATATGATGCTCCCCAGAGAACTTGTTTTTAACTTTCTGAATACCAAGAGAATTTTTCTGAATTTGAAAGAAGTGATTCTCAAGAGTGATGTCACAGTCTGAAATAGGACAACAAACAAACAAAGCCCCATAGGTCTATTCTCAGTTCTTTGTCTGGATTTTTAACATACCGACTTGCTTTACTGGAACGTCCTCGCCTAAGTATGCATTGCATACCGGTTATTTATGAAAGTCTCAGTCAGCTACACAGCACAAGGAACAAAATGTATGTTTCAACAAAACTAAAATTTTAATGCGGCTGAAATATAGCGAAAGAAGAAAAACGAGAGAATTTCCATGCGAGTCACATTCCGACACACAACGCGATTCGAAATTTACGGTTTTGTGTCTCTTGAGAGAATAGTTTCTGCTAACTACAAGTGACTTGCATAAATTGGGATAGTATTTCTTTAACATTGAGCGTATGATTGAGCGGAAAAAATCTGGGGAAACATCGCAAAAACAGTGAAGCATCCCGGGGGGGGACTCGCATATGAAAGTGACGGAGATGCTCGTCGTCTCGCTTAGGGTTGTAAATTTAGGATATTTGGTCTCGCTTAAGGTTTTCCGGGCAAAACGCCAATATTTGTAGCCATAATGGGTCATAATGGTCTCCTTTAGGGTTACAAACAAAGAAATATACAAATATAAATTCTATTCTTAGTTTTCTGGTATCTTTTAGGGCTCAAGAAAAGCTTGAGCCACACCCAAATTGGTCTGTTAGGGGTTCTTTTGAAAATTTCCGACGAGCATCCCCGTCCGTTTCATAAAGAAGTCCCCCCCCCCCCCCCGGGTGAAGCATAGAAGTGCTTGTGTTTCTGAAAGCATATAAGCAAGAAAAAAGAGACAGCTAAGAAACGAAGGACAAGCAAAACAATTTGAGTCCGGGAAACAAGAGAAATGAAGACCTTCAACTTCCTCTTTTTAATCATCCTCTTACTTTAATCATCCTCTTACTCTTTTTAATCATCCTCTTACTTCTACCTTAATTTTTTGGCTTGTCCCAAGCTTCTTAGTGATTTTGAAAGCAACGGTAACAAAAACCTCAACTGAACATAAAGAATTTTGAGTTTTGTTTTGCTTTTTTGAGGAGTGTGATTTCATTTGAACAATTCACCAACGTGTTTCTGTGAAATAACAATGGGCATGTCTTATTGTGGCTTAAATGACTATTTCAGTCAAAGTCACCTACCAGTACTTTAATGTTTTCCTGTGTGTAATATATCAAACAATCGAGACTGCATTTAATCTCCAAAGTTCAGTGAACAGAATTTAATTCTGACGACATTGGAGTTGTTTGGACACTCAAGGGTTGAACATATCCTCTGAATCGCAATAAAAACTAATACGTTATCGAGAAAATGCCGGGAAAAATAAAAGATATGCTAATCATGAATCCCGTTCAGTTGCTATATATCTCGACGATATATTATGATAATTCATCAAATTAAAAATAGAAGTTTATCACACAATTTGTACTTAAAATGCTTTAGCTCGTAATTTATTTTTATATTGATGCAAGTTCCTAGAAAAAACGACCCTTGACTTGAGCTCTGCCGGCTTAAATAAAATGCACCGAAGTGTAGAATTATCGCGAGAAATCAAGAACACAAATGATTTGGACCAATTTGGCCACCAAAGGTGGCAGTTTAATCTAAATCATAACAAAGAGCGAGAAATCTGAGCAGATTAACCTATATTGAAAACGTGGGGCGACCAAAAAACGCCCCCACAAAAGAAATCAGCAAACATTGTACAAAAACTGGACAATCAAGACAAATACCCAAAACCCGTGGATCGGTGATAGGGGAGGTGGCGAAAATGGCGAGAGATAGAAGGACGAATTAACTGAGTATCTCTGCTTTTAACATGCCGAACACCGCCTTAAGATCTAATTGGTTAATCTTCGTACCTGGTATGAACCTCTCATCGGTTTATCCCGCAACATGCCTCGACATAAGAAAAAAAATCATGTCTAGACATAATGTTTGTCTTTATTTTAATGTATGTTTCAAGGCTCGCGCGTATACATTGTCTCTGATCTTTTTTATTCTTATGGCTTTTTCCGGCCCGGCAGCTTGTTTGCTTCCACCTGATTCCTTATGTCACCACGTGTGTACATTCCATACACCTCCCCTGCGATGGACTAGCATCCCATTCAGGGGAAGTAGAAATAATCCTAGTCGCTATATGCTATAGAAACCGGGATATGCTCCGGCCTGTATGGGCCACTAGGCTCGACGCAGACTTTTTTTACACCCCCCCCCCCCCCCCCAGAAGTGGATTTTGTGGTGCACGCGCTATTGTGTAAATCTTCCAATGAGAACGCAGCTACAATTTGAAAATTTGCATCGCTAGTGGTTTATTTCGAATTGAAGCGCTCGGTCCACGGATGGTTCGCAGAGGTTCACGACTGGAATATTGTCGTTTTACCGGAGAAAAAAAAAAGTGAAACTAGGCACTTTTTCAGTATGTATCATTAGAATAACTATCGTGGCTTTCAATTTGGGAGGTCTTGAGGCGAAAATGGCAAACTTTGAGAATTACAGCTCATTCACTAAAAACAGGTCGGCTTCATTTGGCATTATTCTCGCGGCTGGACTTTGCGACCTTTCGCTTCGCTTTGGCAGAGTTGAGAGCGATTTAGAAAGATGCTATTTTCCCTCTTAGAACAAAGTTAGCATGGAAATGTAATATGAGAATGGTAAAACAATAAACTTTTGATAATTTCCAATCATTTTATTTATTTTCAGTCGTTTCTACAACTTTGGCTAACTGTGGTTAAACATCTGTTAAGCAACCCTCTCAAATTCCCAGAAATCGCTACCCATATTTACTGTATTTTAGAGCTCTATTAAGCGGCCATCTCTATTTAGCAGATGCGGTCACCGTTTAGACTTCCCAGTTGGTATAATTTATTTCTCCCGCGGTCACCTTGTCATATTACAATGCAATATTTTGATACGACAATAAGCAAAACATGTCCAGTTCCACGAAATTAGGCTACGCGGCCCAAAATCAGAGACAATCATACTTGGTTTTCTCATTTTATGTTGAATGTGATTGCAAAATGTTGATAGTGTGGCGTCAGCAAATACAATTGCTTTACGAAGAATACTACCGTATTTATTTCATTAAGCGCCCGGGGCGCTTATTAATTATTTGGAACTTGAAAGTGGGCGCTTTTTTGAGGTGGCCGCTTATTAAATTTTTACTATTTTCAGCAAGTAGTTTGTTTATTTTGAAACAAAACAATAAATAATAACAAAACGTGAAGATGTACCAAAACAGAATTTTAACTGTTCATTACAGTCAAAATACTCAGCCCGTGCCGCCTAGTATTGGAGAATGGTCTAGATTAACGGCGAACGGACTGCATTATTCGTTTCAAACTTTCAAATTTGATTTAAATATTGTTATCATCCAACCGTAGCCCGAGTGTGACCTCATTTGAAATATCGCTTGTTGCCAACTGTGGGACTAGATGAATCTTTGCATTGAGTGAAAAAGCACGTATTTGAACCCTATATATTCGAATTTATCTCTTGGGTAGTCATCCCTTTTTGAATTTTCCAAGGCACACTTCCTGATGGTGTAAACCGATTCTCGTGTGTTCGAGAGCGGACCTTCTCAAACGACAAAACGGCATTTGGTGGTTAAACAGTTCGCTAATTTCCGAGATAATTTCCTTCCGGCAATCCGTACCCCTCAGAAATTCTTTTCAAAATAGTACACAAAAGTAATAAAATCACGCCAGCTTTCGAATGCGTGATTAAAAGCACTAAATAGTACACTTTTATGTACTATTTTGAAAAATTTTCTGAGGAGTACGAATTCATTGGCCCGAACCAAACTTTACATAGATGGAAAGATCTATCCTTCAATATTTAAAATTCTAAATCTCGTGGAATTCTAAAATAAGGCGCATGGTCCAAACGACAATTCATTTGACCAAGCAACTAACATAACGTGTGAGAAAACTCTGGTTTTGTTTACCGTTAAATAAGTAAGTTTATTCAATTCTTATACATAGACAAGGAATAGCGTTGCTATTCTTACTAAGAGCTTCCGATATGCAAAAGAAGAGCGAATTTGATTTTTAAGCCCCTCCGCGCTATGTTTGATTATTGTGGACATTCGTTCTTAAATGGAACTTATCCCATGAAATGAAACATAAATTTGTCAGATTAAGATAATAATAATAATACTTTATTTATATAGCGCTGTTTCTATCGATATCCATTAGCGTTTTACAAATGAATTACAATTTTTTATAAATTAAAATTATCTATCTATATAGAAGCTTTAATATTAAAATTATCTATGTGTAAAAAAGGCATTACGTTTGATTCCTTACATTAACCTACAGCTAATATACATGTCAATGATCTCAACTGCTTTTTTAACTTTTCTAGACATGGAGCGCAATAGACCGAATTCAGATCACAGATTAATCAAAATTTTCCTGCAAATGTTCAATTTATTTTTAAACAATTCAGTTATCTGAGTATATAGAAGCTTTGATATTAAAATTATATATCTATATAAAAGCTTTGACGTTTGGTTCCATAATTTAAACTACAGCTAAAATACATGTCGATGATCTCAGCTGCTTTCTTAACTTTCCTAGACATGGAACGCAATACACCGATTACAGATCACAGATTAATCAAAATTTCCTGCAAATATTCAATATTATTTTAAACACTAATCTAAATAACATTTTCATAGTAGCGTTGATTTGAAGTTACATGCTGGCATGGAATAAAATCAGTTTTTCAAATACCAGTACGTTTCTCTAAATCTTCTGCCCTTTGACAAGAAACAAACTTCCTGTACTAAGATACCTATTATCAATATTCATTTTAAAAGCTAAGCAGTTATATTTTTGGGTGGCAAATTTTGTTAGCGGCATTCTATTGATTTATGATAACAAAATATTTCCAAGATACCAACAGTTTCATGAAAAAATGTTCATCCTGGAAACGCAGACAGGATGTGGATTCTTTTCTTAAGAACGTTAAAAATAACTTCTATGCTGGCGACAAAGACGAAAGAGGATTCGTTTAGTAGTCATGTGTTTAATCATGTACGTCGAAAGAAGGTCATTGTCAGTGGTTTAAAACGCAATTGTGTAAATCTTCTAATGAGAACGCAGCTGTAATTTGAACATTTGCATCGCTTTAATGATTTATTGCAGAGGCGCTCGGTCAGCGGATGGTTCGCAAAGGTTTACAACTGGAATATTGTTGTTTAACCGGGAAAAAATTGAAACTGGGCACTTTTTCAGTATGTATTTATAGAATAACTATCGTGGCTTTTAAAATGGAGGCTTTTGGAGGCGAAAATGGCAAACTTTGAGACAGCTCATTCACTGAAAACAGGTCGGCTTCATTTGAAATTCTCACGGCTGGACTGTGCGACCTTTCGCTTCGCTTTGGAAGGGTTGAGAGCGATTTAGAAAGTTGCTAATTTTCACTCGTAGAACAAAGCTAGCAAGCAAATGTAATTAAAGAATGATAAAACAATAAACTTTTGATAATTTCCAATCATTTTATTTATTTTCAGTCGTTTTCTAAAGCTTTGGCTACCTGTGGTTAAACATCTGTTAAGCAGCCCTCTCAAATTCCCAGAAATCGCTACCCATATTTACTGTATTTGTGTTAAGCGGCCATCTCTATTTAGCAGACGCGGTCACCGTTTAGACTTCCCAGTTGGTATAATTTATTTCTCCTGCGGTCACCTTGTCATATGACAATGCAATATTTTGATACGACAATAAGCAAAACATGTCCAGTTCCACGAAATTAGGATACGCGGCCCAAAATCAGAGACAATCATACTTGGTTTTCTCATTTTATGTTGAATGTGATTGCAAAATGTTGATAGTGTGGCGTCAGCAAATACGATTGCCTTACGAAGAATACTACCGTATTTATTCGATGGCGCTTATTAAATTTTTGGACCTTGAGAGTGGGTGCGTTGAAGGATTGGAAAATGGCAAAACGTGGAATAATCCCGAGGTGGGAAGCAGGTAAGCTGTATTTATGACAAAATCTGCTCTAGTGGCTCCATTTTGATATAAGCGGAAATGTCGTTATTGCTCGCACATGTGCTGATACGAACGGTCATAACTTTTGAAATACTGAAAACGTACATGGGCTTGTGCATATTTTCGCCGATAAAGGACTACACTTTTTGGCTGTGTAGAGTAGAGTTATCAGCTAGGTCCCGAAATTGTAATATTCGCTTCTAAATTAAGGTCATTTTCCAGCCTTCGTTCGATGCAGATCAGTTGTGGTCATTATAAATCGAGGGAAAACTCGCTACTTTCTTAGAAAACTGAAAATGTTTACGAACAAATTGATATAAAAATTGTCGGTGTCCGATGCGAATGAAATATTTACAGTGGCTCGAAAAATGCCAATTTTTCTAATTTCCCAGTCGTTGTGGCAGGCTTGAAGGGGCAAAATATTGAATGGCTCCTAACGCGGCCAGAAAATCATTTTGCATCAAACCAAATCTGTTTTAGTTCTAGCCTCTGTTAAGTCTTTCAGTTGCTATAATCTCAAGCACAATTATTTTTTTACGCGAATTCGAGTGGGTGGTTTTCAGAAAGACAGCCTCTTAAGCCTTGCCTCGCTATATTTGATTTTTAGGGACATTCGCTCTTAATTGGAACTTATTCCACGAAATGAAACATAAATTTGTCAGATAAAGATAATAATAATAATAATAATATTTTAATTATATAGCGCTATTTCTATCGATATCCAAAAACGCTTTAAAAATTAATTACAAATATTTACAAATTAAAATCATCTATCTATATAGAAGCTTATTAAAATTAAATATCTATATAAAAGCTTTAACGTTTGGTTCCATAAATTAAACTTCAGCTGAAATACATGTCAATGATCTCAGCTACTTTTTAACTTTCCTAGAAATGGAGCGCAATAGACCGATTACAAATCAAAGATTAATCAAAATTTCCTGCAAATATTCAGTATTATTTTAAACACTTCACTAATCTAAATAAAATTTCATAGTAGCGTTGATTTGAAGTTACATGCTGGCATGGAATAAAATCAGTTTTTCAAATACCAGTACGTTTCTCTAAATATTCTGCCCTTTGACAAGAAACAAACTTCCTGTACTAAGATACCTATTATCAATAAAAAATATTCATTTTAAATGCTAAGCAGTTATATTTTTAGGGGGCAAATTTTGTTAGCGGCATTCTATCGATTTATGATAACAAAATATTTCCAAGATACCAACAGTTTCATGAAAAAATGTTCATCCTGGAAACGCAGACAGGATGTGGATTCTTTTCTTAAGAACGTTAAAAATAACTTCTATGTTGGCGACAAAGACGTAAGTGGATTCGTTTAGTAGTCATGTGTTTAATCATGTACGTCGAAAGAAGGTCATTGTCAGTGGTTTAAAGCGCAATTGTGTAAATCTTCTAATGAGAACGCAGCTGTAATTTGAACATTTGCATCGCTTTAATGATTTATTGCAGAGGCGCTCGGTCAGCGGATGGTTCGCAAAGGTTTACAACTGGAATATTGTTGTTTAACCGGGGAAAAAGTGAAACTAGGCACTTTTTCAGTATGTATTTATAGAATAACTATCGTGGCTTTTAAAATGGAGGCTTTTGGGGGCGAAAATGGCAAACTTTGAGACCGCTCATTCACTGAAAACAGGTCGGCTTCATTTGACATTCTCACGGCTGGACTGTGCGACCTTTCGCTTCGCTTTGGAAGGGTTGAGAGCGATTTAGAAAGTTGCTAATTTTCACTCGTAGAACAAAGCTAGCAAACAAATGTAATAAAAGAATGATAAAACAATAAACTTTTGATAATTTCCAATCATTTTATTTATTTTCAGTCGTTTTCTAAAGCTTTGGCTACCTGTGGTTAAACATCTGTTAAGCAGCCCTCTCAAATTCCCAGAAATCGCTACCCATATTTACTGTATTTGTGTTAAGCGGCCATCTCTATTTAGCAGACGCGGTCACCGTTTAGACTTCCCAGTTGGTATAATTTATTTCTCCTGCGATCACCTTGTCATATTACAATGCAATATTTTGATACGACGATAAGCAAAGCATGTCCAGTTTCACGAAATTAAGCTACGCGGCCCAAAATCAGAGACAATCATACTTGGTTTTCTCATTTTATGTTGAATGTGATTGCAAAATGTTGATAGTGTGGCGTCAACAAATATGATTGCTTTACGAAGGACACTACCGTATTTATTCGATGGCGCTTATTAAATTTTTGGACCTTGAGAGTGGGTGCGTTGAAGGATTGGAAAATGGCAAAACGTGGAATAATCCCGAGGTGGGAAGCAGGTAAGCTGTATTTATGACAAAATCTGCTCTAGTGGCTCCATTTTGATATAAGCGGAAATGTCGTTATTGCTCGCACATGTGCTGATACGAACGGTCATAACTTTTGAAATACTGAAAACGTACATGGGCTTGTGCATATTTTCGCCGATAAAGGACTACACTTTTTGGCTGTGTAGAGTAGAGTTATCAGCTAGGTCCCGAAATTGTAATATTCGCTTCTAAATTAAGGTCATTTTCCAGCCTTCGTTCGATGCAGATCAGTTGTGGTCATTATAAATCGAGGGAAAACTCGCTACTTTCTTAGAAAACTGAAAATGTTTACGAACAAATTGATATAAAAATTGTCGGTGTTCGGTGCGAATGAAATATTTACAGTGGCTCGAAAAATGCCAATTTTTCTAATTTCCCAGTCGTTGTGGCAGGCTTGAAGGGGCAAAATATTGAATGGCTCCTAACGCGGCCAGAAAATCATTTTGCATCAAACCAAATCTGTTTTAGTTCTAGCCTCTGTTAAGTCTTTCAGTTGCTATAATCTCAAGCACAATTATTTTTTTACGCGAATTCGAGTGGGTGGTTTTCAGAAAGACAGCCTCTTAAGCCTTGCCTCGCTATATTTGATTTTTAGGGACATTCGCTCTTAATTGGAACTTATTCCACGAAATGAAACATAAATTTGTCAGATAAAGATAATAATAATAATAATAATAATAATAATAATAATAATATTTTAATTATATAGCGCTATTTCTATCGATATCCAAAAACGCTTTAAAAATTAATTACAAATTATTTACAAATTAAAATCATCTATCTATATAAAAGCTTATTAAAATTAAATATCTATATAAAAGCTTTAACGTTTGGTTCCATAAATTAAACTTCAGCTGAAATACATGTCAATGATCTCAGCTACTTTTTAACTTTCCTAGAAATGGAGCGCAATAGACCGATTACAAATCACAGATTAATCAAAATTTCCTGCAAATATTCAGTATTATTTTAAACACTTCACTAATCTAAATAAAATTTCATAGTAGCGTTGATTTGAAGTTACATGCTGGCATGGAATAAAATCAGTTTTTCAAATACTAGTACGTTTCTCTAAATCTTCTGCCCTTTGACAAGAAACAAACCTCCTGTACTAAGATTCCTGTTATCAATAAAAATATTCCTCTTAAATGCTAAGCAGTTATATTTTTTTGGTGGCAAATTTTGTTAGCGGCAATCTATTGATTTATGATAACAAAATATTTCCAAGATACCAACAAGTTCATGAAAAAATGTTCATCCTGGAAACGAAGAGAGGATGTGAATTCTTTTCTTAAAAACTTTAAAAATAACTTTTATCATGGCGACAAAGACGTAAGTGAATTCGTTTAGTATTCATGTGTTTAATCACGTACGTCGAAACAGGGTCATTGTCAGTGGCATAAAACGAGTGACACTTCGCAGTTCTTCTACACATTGGAGTCGCTGGTTTGTGAAGCGAGGTGAAGAAGCCAACCCAAGCACAAGAAGCAAGGTAGGTTACCAGACTAAAAGAACCTTCTACTCTACAGAGGTCGTTTATTTTGCAGCACAATTCTTTAGCTGTTGGCCGCAACACTTTTTAAAAACGTCGCGATTTTCCTTCGCACATCTGATTCGATTGACACCAATTACTCTATTTTGGAAAATGCCCATCCACTGCCAAATGAAATGTGACCAACCTATTTTAGACACCGGCTATCATTTCGTAAAAGCAGCTGCGCGAGGAGCGTAAAAAATTGGCAACATTTTGTATTTGAAAAAATCCAGCAATGATGTGCAGAGTTCTTATTCATAAACTTGGTCGAGTAAAATTGAATTGAGAGTTGCAAGTTGCTACGAGCAAACTATCAATCAATATTGGAACATTGTGCCACAACATTGCAGAGCTCCCATCAAAAGAACATCTGGTTTGACTGTAACAACCACGAGGTAAAACGCGTTCTTAGCACATTACCAACCCTATTTTTGTTTTAACAGTTAGGCTGTTTATATGATAGCCAAAGAATGCCAGATATTTTTTTTTATTTTCTTCGAATTTTTTCGAAAAATGTTTTCGAATTTTTTTATTTTCTTTATTGTTGAGCCAAAGTCATAATTCCAACTAAACAAACATTTATTTTTTTCTCAGCTTTTGATCACTCGAGTTTAGACGCCACCTGTGAGTTTACATTGATACATTTGCTCCATAAAAATGAAAGGTAGGTAAAAGAAAAATTACTGGCTTCTGTATAACTAAAATCTACTGTGGAAGTTGGAAAAACGTTGCTATTCTCCTTGAAGTTTGCAATACAGCAGGTCCAGTTATTGCCACCAGTTTTCTGAACGGTTCCATGTAAACATATCCTTTTGGAACCGACACATAGCACCTTTTATTTTTTTTACTTTTCACCAAACAAAGATCATGTCAAGATTGTGTGCCATGTCACGTGTAACATATGTTACTAACTATATGTACAAAATTGTCACAAAGAGTGCTTGAATTTTCTGGCAAATATCATTTCTAGATAATTCTGCGGTTCTAAGATTGTGAAAATATGTTTTAGCGATCCCAAAACACTCACGATGTATTCTTTTCTCATCTCACTTTCAGGTTGTTTGTCGTTGTTGGTGTTGATTGTACTAAGCTCAGCTGTTTACGCGAAGAGGACCAAATGTTGCAAACAGATCAAGGCCCTATTGGAGGACATGAAAATGCAACTCGATGAGCTTCAGAACACGGTGGAAGAAATAAGAAACGAGACTACTGCTGAAGGTGAATACAGATAGTAATAGCAGATTAAATGCTCTGACACTAATCTAAAATCCCACGGAACATACCACACGTTTTAATGGCTATAAAACTATGAAAATACCCGAAACGTTTGTAGTTAAAAAGAATTGAAAGAAAGATATAGAAATCGTGGGGTCGTAAGGACAGTGTAGTTTCTTCGAAATTATTTATAGGGAAGGTTGCTTAGGAATTTTTGAGTGCAAATTATCTTAAAGGAATATCGACACTCTTTGAAAATTTAGCCTGTAGAAGCAGCTGAATTTCTTGCCCACTTATACGTTAACGCCACCAAAAAATTGTCTCTTAACATAAGCCATGCTAAGAAACTGTTTAAGTGACATGGAAGTATTGTGCGTGTGTCTCTGTGTGTAACAACATGAAACAACTCAGGGAAGGCCCGCAGCAGCTTTTTGGGGGTATTAAAACATAGCAATTTACAAAATAAAAACGCGTTAATAACACGTCCCAGTCCTAATTAAGCAATGTTTACTTGAAAGAAAACTACTGCAACACACAGTCTATAATATATAGATTTAGGTAAGCCTCGCGCGTCACTCGCGAGATTGCACGCGTGCTACAAATCATGTTTCGTCGCTGTCTATGCAAATACGTGCTCTTCTCGAAGACAAAAGTTCTCAAAATTCCGCTATAATGTACTGTACATATCTAGATTTTAGTTTTTAATTTCGTGAAATAACTGTAAACTAGCTGTAAAGCTAAGATTATTTCACGCTAATAAAGTATCTATCTATCTATCATATTTTGGTATTAACGAGGAAACAATGAAAATTACAATCCCGTAAAACGTGTTAATAACACTAAGAAGCTGTTTTTCTTATCGCTAATCTCTTTTGTCAGATTACACCTGACAGTTTTATTCCTTCCTTACTTACTTACCTACCTACCTACCTGCCTACCCACTTACCTACCTACCTAACTCCCTACTTACTTACTTGCTTGCTTGCTTGCTTGCTTGCTTGCTTGCTTGCTTGCTTGCTTGCTTGCTTGCTTGCTTGCTCGCTTGCTTGCTTGTTAAACTGGAAATCCTAGCAATTTGAATAAATTAAATCAGTGGAGTTTTGTTCAGGAGCGTTTTACAACTTACATTTAACCACGAGTTTCTAACCATGTTTTAACCTGAGTTTATTTTCTTTACAGCCGCCTCTTCTTGTAAGGAATTGTTTACCAAACACAAGTAAGTTTACAACTGAAATGTTTTATTCTCTTTTTATTGACGCGCAGTCGGTTCACTGATTAGCTCGGGAAGCGTGTAGAGCGTGTAGAGCGCAAAAAGGCTCCTGTGCAGTGTGTACCCTACACTGATCTTTTGACAGAGAAGAGATAGATGAAAAGAGCTGAGAAATAAATATGTTAAGACTAAAAACGAGCAAGGCGGGTTTTTTACATGGACACTGTCGGTTTGTTCTTTAACACAATTCCTACTGGCATTTTTAAGCGTCTTCAACCAAACAGAACAGATCTGAATTGTTGCGGTAAAATACAGTATCGTAATCGATCGTCTGTAATATTTTCTCGGTAGACAACATTTTGTTTGAATATAAACTGACTAGCTCAATTCTGTCCTTCTCTAAACAGGTCGTCAAAAGTGTTCACCCTGATGTTTGGTTC
>NC_135770.1:24065074-24237149 GCF_052425735.1 Oculina patagonica | reverse complement strand
GCTCTATGTTATATCGAGGTACTTTGTTGTCTTGGTCGTTCTTCGTTTTACGTCACCGGTGAGTGTCACAGCTTCTTACACAGAGGATGAGCCACAATTTTAATATTCCTTCAATGCCAATTAAAAGCGCCGTTTTAATCGTTATCGCAGGTACCTCCGACTTGGGCTGTTCATTCAATGGCTTAATCTTAATCCTTTTGCGTGTTGTCGAATGAATTTTAAGGGGTATCGGAGATTGTGTTAACGTTTGTCCCGATGTGCAGTGTGCAATTTAAAACACAATAACAATCACAGCATTATTTATTCCCATCACCACGCTTTATTTGTTTTATCAGAGCTCTTTTGACAGATGATTATTTTTGCATAAAATGGATGTAAAGTACATGGAGACAGTTCTTATCACTGCACCAAGATATAACCCATGGCTTTGATATGTTTATCTCCATTATCTGGAAAGTGTGAAGCCTCGTTTCCACACGTGTTGGAGTCATCAGGATACCCTCCTGTACCAAACCCGATCCTGGAATCACAGCTGTTGCAGTCATTTTGCTCGTTACTAACGATACCAATTCTTGCTTTGGAATGCGGGTAATCACTAGGGCTCACTGCATTGAACCCTTCCCTGTTACAGTTGCGCTGTAAGGAGGCCTGGGAACCAATCAGCTTCTTCCACGTGTCTCGACCCAGTGTTGTGTTGCGGTATTGCCCGTCAGCGATCAGTGTGTACAGAGAGTTGGCCTGCTTGTTGATGACAATGAAGTTGAGCTCTTGGCCGATCTTCATTCCGAGACAAATCTTGGAGAAGGGTGTGTTCCAGTAGGTCGGTAACTTGGTCTCGTTGTTGTCAAATCCAGTCAAACCTCCTGCAAGGTTAGAGGCATTTCTGTCGCTCCAGAAATGTGAATCATAATGGAACGTTCCCTGTAGTTAAAAAGGAAAAATTTAATTAGTTTTTAACCCGATGAAACGTGCACATTTATTTTACAGTTCGGAGGATAGGTCTGTACCTTGTTTCCATCAATTTTCATGGCTGGCGTCCATCCTCCGTCTCCACATCCAAAGTTTCCCATGTGACAGTAAACAGGAATCTTTTGTGAACCAAACATCAGCGTAAACACATTTGACGACCTGTATAGAGAAGGACAGAATGGAGCTAGTAAGTTTATATTCAAAGAAAACGTTTTTTAGCAAGAACATATTGCAGATGATAGATCACGATACGACATTTTACCACAACTATTCAAATCTGTATACTTTGGTTGAAGACGCTAAAAAAGCCAGTAGGAATTATAATGAACGTTACCTAGGAATAAAACTGACAGTGTCGATGTCAACAATCGATCAGTTTGCTCGTTTTTAGTCCTGATATATTTATTTCTCAGCCATTTTCCTTCATCCTTTCTCTGTCGGAAGATCAGTGAAGGGAAAAAATTGCAGACAGTAGCCCGATTGCGCGCTAATATTTTACACGCTTCCCGGGCTAACGAGTGTAACGACTGCACGCAAATAGAAATGTGCATTTAAACATTTTAATTGTCAACTTACTTGTGTTTGGTAAACAATTCCTTGCAAGAAGAGGCGGCTGTAAAGAAAATGAACTCAGGTTAAAACATGGTTAGAAACTCGTGGTTAAATGAAAGTTAAAAAGCGCTCCTAAAAAAATAGTCATATTGCTAGGATTTCCCGTTTAGCAAACAAAAGGTTTAATTGTGTCCAGTCTATTCTGCTATTCTATAACTGTCGCGGGAGTCACTCACACATTATATTTCGGCTATCGAGGTTTGTAGAATCGGGGTTTGTGAAATCGCTCTAATTGTTGCAAAAGAAAACATTAAACAAGCGGAAAAATAAATAAAGAAATATAGAAATATTTTATATGTTCTATTTATCGTTCATAAAATAAGTTTGCTGCCGTGAAACATATAGGACGCGAGCACACGCGTGCCTCCTCGTAGGCTGTAGAACATAGTATATAGGGTAATACGGGATTTTAATTTTTACCTCGTTTCGTCGTTAATACCAAAATATGATATGTACAGTACATTAAAGAGGGATTTTTCGGAACTTTCGTCTTCGTCTTTCGTTTTTTTTTCGAGAAGATCAAGTATTTCCGACGAAACGTGGTTTGTACCACGCGTGAAATCTCAACGATTTCTCGAGTGACGCGTAAGGCATCTTTACATTATAGATTGTGTGTTGCATTGGGTTCTTTCGAGTAAACTTTGCGAAGGACTGATAGGTGTTTTAAGAGCATTTACATTATGTAAACTGTTATGTTTTAATACCCCCCCCCCCCGCCCCCCCCCCCCAAAAAAAAAAAAAAAAAAAATCTGCTGTGCTCTTCCTGGTACTGTTTCATGTTGCAATTGCAACACACAGAGACACGGCACAATACTATCATGTCACATAAACAGTTTCTTAGCTTATGTTCGGAGACAATGTTTTTTGGTGGCGTTAACGTGTAAGTGGGCAAGAAATTTAGCTGCATTTACAGGCTACATTTTCAAAGAGTTTTGATGTTTCTTTAAGATAATTTGCAATCAAATATTCCTCAGCAACGAAGCTTATAAATGATTTCGAAGAAACTGTACTGTCCTTACGAACCCACAATTTCTATTTTTTTCTTTCCATAACTATAACTACAAACTTTTCTTTCTGGTATTTACATAGTTTTATCGCCTGAAAAACATAGGATTTGCTCCGTGGGTTTTAGATTAGTGTCAGAACATTAAATCTGTTAATACTATCTGCTCTCACCTTCAACAGTAGTTTCGTTTTTAATTTCTTCCACCGTATTCTGAAGCTCATCGAGTTGTATTTTCATGTCCTCCAATAAGGCCTTGATCTGTTTGCAACATTTGGTCCTCTTTGCGTCAACAGCCGAACTTAGTACAATCAACACCAACAACGACAGACAACCTGAAAGTGAGATGAGAAAAGAATACATCGTGAGTTTTTTGGGGGCCGCTAAAATATATTTTCACAACGTAACAATCGAAGGATTATTTAGACATGATCTTTGGCAAAAACTTCAAGCACGGCTATGACACAATTTCAACATAAAGTTAGTAAGATATGTTACACGCGACATGGCACACAATCTTTATATGATCTTTGTTTGTGAAAAAAGAAACATTGGAAAACTGAAAGCTGCTTGTGTCTTTCTTAAAGTGCCTATGAAGTTAAATTTAATTGATGCTTATTTAAAAGACTTTTACAAATTAAGAAGAATGACGTTTACCGTTTTGAAAGATCTTCTCAGTATTTATTATAATAGGTATTTGCAGCAAATACCTATTACACGACGGGTGTCATTTTGTGTCTTTTGTAGTGTACATCAATGGTACCAGTTTGGGGAGCACAGCTCAAATATACCAAGAGATATTCTTGACTCAGTGCTTCATCTTTTTGTGGAACAATTAATGGCGTCATCACTTTCCTCATTTGCATATTACAACAACGTAAATATCTCTAAAACGAAAAAAGATATCGCAAAAAGGAAAACGCCATTCTTCTTTATTTTCCACTTCACAGGCACTTTAAGGCTATGCTTACACTAGACCGGTTCGAAAAGGATCCAAATGGATCCGGTCCGAAAATAGGCCTTCCGTTTTCACGGAACCGTTCTGGAACCGGTCAGAAAAACTGGATCTGCTGTTTTGCAAACTTCAAGGAGAACAAGTACGTTGTTTCAACTTCCACCGCAGATGTCGTTAATACTGAGGCTAGTATTTTGCTTTTTACCTACCTTTCATATTTTTGGAGAAAATGTATCAATGACAAGTCACTGATGGCGTCTAAACTTGAGTGATCAAAAGCTGGCAGAAAAAAAAGTATTGTTAAGTTGCAATTTTGACTTGAGCTCAACAATAAAAAAATAAATAAATAAATAAATAAATACGTCTCAACGAATCTTATCTGGCATTCTTTAGCTATCATATACACAACCTAACTAAGTGGTTACAACAAAAATAGGGTTTATAATGTGCTAAAACGGGTTTTATCTCGTAGGTCTTTATGATATTTCGAATGAAGTGATTTATTGCGTTGAAATTGTCGATGATGATTTGTGGTTTATTAGAAAAAGACCAATTACTTTTAAGTTTTTGTTTATCATTTTTGGCGTGATTATTCGCCTCATTTCTCATGTGACGCTTCTCGTTTCCGGATTTGCAGGCTGTTCGCTTTTGTATTATTTTCCTAACTAAAAGAAGTCACAGACCCATAAAAACTTGTGAAATAGGGCAATTATTTCCTTTTTAAAAGTTTACACTTTAAACAATATTTGAAATAAATACCAACCCGACCATCGTGTTGAAATTAGAAAGCTGAATTTAATAATCTTGAGATTTTTTTTTAGTCAAGGGTTGTAAGTCAGAGTAAGACCTTACACTTCAGTTTTATTTTACAATGTCTCCCGCGACCTCCTACTAAAAATAAAAAAACCCTCCATAAATAACTAATATCAGTGTAAAAGAATTATGAAGAAAAACAATAGCCTCAATTTTGTTTGATTGTCATATTTTTATCAGTTATCTTTTTTTCATTAATCTTATGCTCACTTTGTTTATATTATGCGCGCTCATCATGTACCCATCTTTGACCACGCACTATTGGTGTTGTAAAACATTAATAATATTTCTGTTCTCATTTAGCTTTTTTACTTATCGTGCTATGCTACAAATACATTAAGTTTATTAACAACAGCAAAATCAAGTCTGCTTTGTCTTTGACCGCAGTACAGTGTAAAAATTTGATCATTATTAGTATAAACATTGTTAAATGTTCACTGCTATTCAATTTCGGCTCTCATCTGATGTATTTTATATTGCGGAAACAAGTCCCTGACTTCATAGTCTACAATATCAATTTTGAGTTACCAGTTTATGAATAAAAACTCTAGATGGTCACATTTCATTTGGCAGAGGATAAGCATTTTTCAAAATAAAGTACATACTATAAAAACTAAACACTACTAAGAAATACGAAATTTTGCGATGAATGAATACATAAAGAGACTACTGCACAGAACTTTGTCGAAATTAAAACACTCGTATTTTAGTCATTTATTCTTTCAAATCTGACCAGAATTGATACAACTACAATTTGTTGCACATTATATTTTTTTCGTAAAGGTTTGTCCTCATTCCGTTTTAATATAAGCTTGATGAAACACCAACAAAGTGCGCGTGATCTAAAATTCCGAGTATTGTCAAATTACAAGTGCAGCTTAATGATGAAGTCTTGTATAATATTTAGACTTCTATTTTCTCTCAGAGATTTTCAAACATGTTAATACTGATTGAACTGATCACAACAACTTGGTGTGATCGAAAGACAAAGGCAATGAAGAAGAAGAGCTAAACAACACTATAAATGCCGTGGAGGCAAAGGGAAAAAACTAAAAATGAGACCAAACAGATCAAACAGAAAGATGGATTTTCTGAAGAACCACGATGCTATATTTAATTTGATTCAATCGAATCAAACATGCGAAGGAAAAACGCGAATTTTTTCAAAAAATGTTACGGTTATCGATTAAAGAGTTGTGCTGCAGAATTTAAGGGTCTCTGTTGAGGAAAAGTCTGGTAACCTACCTTGCTTGTTGTGCCTGGGTTGGCTCCTTCACCTCGCTTCACAAACCAGCAACTCCAGTATGTAGAAGAACTGCTAAGTGTTAGTCGTTTTATACCACTGACAATGACCTTGTTTCGACGTACGTGATTAAACACATGAATACTAAACGAATTCATTTACGTCTGTGTTGCCAGGATAAAAGCTTTTTTGGCTTTCTTTTAGAAAAGAATTCACATCCTGTTTGCGTTTCCAGGATGAAAATTTTTCATGAAACTGTTGGTATCTTCGAAATATTTTAACTTCTACAAAATGTGCCCCCAGAAAGTATAACTGCTTAGCGCTAAGAGGAATTTTTTTCGCTGGGTCGGCTTCTTCACCTCGCTTCACAAACCAGCAACTCAAGTGTGTAGGTCTTGCAGTACTGCTAAGTGTCAATGCCCCACTTTCGAGGAACGTAAGAATACACATGAATACTTAACGAATTCACTTACGTCTTCGTCGCCAGGATAAAAGTTTTTTTTTGACGTTCTTAAGAAAAGAATTCACATCCTGTTTGCGTTTTCAGAATGAAAATTTTTCATGAAATTGTTGGTATCTTCGAAGTATTTTGTTATTACAAATCAACGAAGCTTTTCCAGCTATGTTTTGCCTCTAACAGCTATTTGGCGCCTTATTTGCCATAAAAATTAAAATTTCTTAGAGGAAAGAAGACTAGCACAATTTCGATATTTTAAAATTCAACCTAAACAATTGACATCGCGACGAGGCTCTGGGGAATAAACCCCACAATCTCTATAGTTTATTCCCCGGAGCCTCGTACTGAGGTCTATTGTTTTAGGCTGAATTTTAATATATCGAAATTGGGCTATTGCATTGATAACAGATGTGTTAGGACAAGTGGTAATTTTTTATATTTTTTCATTGTATTTTAACTATTTAAGAGTCATTTTCCTTTTTCTTGAGTAACCTCTATTTGAGGGATTTTTTAATCGAATTTCGGGGTTTTTTTTCAGTGTTTGTGCTGTATTTATTTCTGTATTATTGGAAATTATTAAGGTGTAAAATATTTTCGCGTAAATTATGATAAAAACATGTATTTAATCAGTTCTTTCACCAGTGTTATTTTCTGCTTACACTCTGATTAGTATTGTCAAATTACAGGCATAGTTGACTTTACACCCACTATTACGTGACCGGAGTCATGTCATATAACCAGGCGTTTTGAAATTTTTAGTTAACATGTAAGCTTAACAAGTTTGTATGCTTTAAATTGTATATATTATTGGGAATAATGAAGATCCCTAATTTTCTAGCAAAACGTCTTTCAAAAATAGTACGCCTACACATACATGTCATTGAAATAGATGACAAGCTAACATTCTAAATATTTATTTATCCCCAGAATAGTTTATTCCATGTATGTTGCTTTTCATCTTTATATAATCTGTTCTCCTACCGGTGTTTTGTATATCAATTTTCTCTTCCAATAGAAGTAGATATAGTTAGAAACCTTTAGAAACGAATAAGGGGATTGTGTTATTATTCAAAACAAAAATAATGATCATACGTCATTATAAATAATATTAAAACGATTTCTGCACTGCATGTGCTATTTTCTTAAGGCAGTGTTGGTGTATTAGAAATATTTTTTTTATCGCACATCAGTAAACCATTTTTAAGCTATAGATTTCTACTGTAACAACTGTCCGGTGCCCTTTGAGAGTTGCTTAAGTTGTAACAAATAATATCTTTGACTGCTTTACATTATATTGATGACAGATGCGTAAGGGGTTAGTGGTTTGTTATTGTCAAATAAACAAAGCGTAGGATAAATGTGTAAAGAAAGTGTCAAATTTGAACAACTGAAATTTGAATATCCTTTGTCCATAAGATGAGAGCAGTAAGACAAATTCCCTTACCATTACATGGCTATTCAGCTAGTCTGTTTGGGAGGCAAACACAAGAAATGCGGTAATACATTGCATCTTTCAGCACTTTGGGAAACAAACAGAAAATGACAAAACAACTATTCAAATAAAATTCAATTGCCAATAATTAAGATTAAAGCCTTGGCTAAACGATCAAATATTTTCTTTCAACATCGTGTTTGTTGCACACAACATGGAGTGGCTAAACGAGCAAACAATGTTTGATCAGACATCGAACAAAGTGAGCCCACAAAACGCTTTGTGCGTATTACCGCTGAGATCACGGAGCGACGTCACATAGATTCGGTTTCTGATTGGTTGCTTTTTCCCGCCTGAGCTTGCTTTGTTTGCAGAGGTGGCTAAACGATCAAACATTTGCGCGTGAAGCAAAATGTTGGATGAAAATGTTTGATCCAGATCAAACATGGGAAACCATTAAAATGCAATGTTTATAGAGGTGGCTAAACGGTCAAACATGCTCTTCCAACACGAAGTTGGATGAAAATGTTTGATCGTTTAGCCGAGGCTTAATTGTTTTCAAATATTGATATTTATGCCATTAATAATCAACCGCGGGAAAAAGCCAACTGACCGCTTTAATGATAATGATAAATGATAATCAATTTATACAGCGCATTTTTCATATGTAATGTTCAAATGCGCTGTACACATACTGTAATTTACTACACAAAGGCCAGACCACAACACCGGGAACTTCGTGCCCTACTCTTTGCGAATAGTGTGTGGGTTCTTTAACGTCCCCTGTTATAAGACTGAGGATACAGGAGACGGGACCTACGGTTTATCGTCCTTTTCCGAGAAGACTAAAATGTCTAACCATTTGCAGATGTAATTAAAAAGGCAGCACATTCTGTTGGTCCGGTCTGGGGTTCGAACCCACGACCTCCCGCACAGCAGTCCGGCGCTCTACCAACTGAGCTAACCAGGCGGCGGTTTATTGAGGTGTTCTACTGAAAATGTAGCAAGTAATGTGAAAAAGTGGCCTTGAAATAATTGCGAAATTGATCACAGAATTTACATTTGATTCATGACAACAACAGTAACGCAAAAAATGATATATATAGAAATTTGTCTTTGGCTGCACTAACAGGTTCATGCTGCTTTAAAACAAATTTCAAGACTGATCAGTGGTTTTTTAGCTAATATAACCTTTTTAAAAGACTCCTGTTCTTGTTGCGAACTTCATCACGTCTCAATTTTTTTACTCAAGGATGCCATTTTGTTTTTCACACATTTAACATCACGTGACTGAAAGCAACCAACAACCAAAAACCGTTGGAAGAGCAATAACAATGGTGTGTCAACAGGCAGTTTTTTCTTTCCTTCACGCTTCGCGCTACAAGCAAACTAACTAAATAGACCGCTTGTTCTTGTAGGCTAAGAGCGAGCAAGGTTTTATGTTCAAAGCGTTGGTTAGCATCTTCAAAAGTATGAATAAAACGCAAAGCAAGGTTTCATGTTTAAAGCCTCCACATCTTACTGTACAAGTCTGAATAAAAAGTAAAGCAGGTTTTTGCTACCCTGGATACCGGAGGGTTTTTTGGGGGGGAAATACGCCATTTGTGAGCGGCGAGGCCGCGATCTCGCTCACAAAAACATCTTTCCCGAAAAAAAGAAAAAAAAAACCTTGGCACCCAGGGTATGTTTTGGTTTGCGTCATTACAAGTATGAATAAAAATTTAAGCAAGGCTTCATGTCAAAGCGTTGGTTCGCGTCTTCACAATCAATAATTAGTTTAGCGAGGTTTTTTGTTCGGATTGTTGTATATCGTCTCCACAAGTATGACTAAAAAGTTAAGCGAGGTTTCATGTTTAAAGCGTTGGTTCGTGTCTTTCTTTACCAGTAGGAATAAAAGGCAAAGCGAGGCTTCATGTTCAAAGCGTTTGTTCGCGCCTTCACAAGTATGTAATAATAAGTTAAGCAGAGGTTTCATCTTCAAAGCGTTGGTTCGCGCCTTCACAAGTATGTAATAATAAGTTAAGCGAGGCTTCATCTTCAAAGCGTTGGTTCGCGTCTTCACAAGTATGAATAAAGGTTAAGCGAATAATGGCCAACAATTAGTCACTTGCGACTTAAACGAATGAAACAATCGATTTCTGTTACATAATGATGCAGAATTTTGATTTGAGGGGCTTTTGATGTTGTTTAGACGTTCGTTAACATCTCGGGCAGAATGCATTCTAAAGAAACCCGTTTCTGTAACTTAAACAAATCATCAACAAGTAAAGTGTTTACGATGATGTTTAAGACTCCTGTTTACTGCCACAATGCTAAGCAGTTATATTTTTGGGAGGCAAATTTTGTTAGCGGCAGTCTATAGCTGAAAGAATAGTTTATTGATTTATGATAACAATATATTTCTAAGATACCAACAGCTTCATGAGAAATTTTCATCCTGGAAACGCAAACAGGATGTGAATTCTTTTCTTTAGAACGCCAAAAAAAAACTTTCTTCCTGGCGACAAAGACGTTAGTGAATTCGTTTAGTATTCATGCGTTTAATCACGTACGTCGAAAGAAGGTCATTGTCAGTGGTATAAAACAACTAACACTGAGCAGTTCTCCTACACACTGGAGTTTCTGGTTTGTGAAGCGAGGTGAAGAAGCCAACCCAGGCATAACAGGTAGGTTACCAGAATTAAAGAACCTTCTACTCTACAGGCATTAATTTCAAATATCGATTTATGTTCTAAACTTTAAGAAAGGAAATAATTGTTCTATTTTGAAATATATGGGCATGTTTCTTCTTTTAGTCAAGGAAATGTTACAATAGCGAAGAGCCTACGGATCCGGAGACGAGAAGCTTCAGATAAAAAAAGAGGCGAATAATCACGTCAAAAATGATTAACAAGAACTTAAAAGTGATTGGTCTTTTTTTAAAAAAAACCACAAATCATCATCGACAATTTCAATGCACTAAATCACTTCACTTGAAATATCATAAACAACTACGAGATAAAACCCGTTTTAGCACATTATAATCCCTATTTTTGTTTTAACCACTTAGTAAGGCTGTGTATGTGATAGCCAAGATTCATTGAGACGTATTTTTTTTATTTTTGAGCTCAAGTTAAAATTGCTACTAAACAATACTTTGTTTCCTTTCACTCGAGTTTGAACGCCATCAGTGACTTGACATTGATACATTTGCTCCAGAAATATGAAAGGTAGGTAAAAAGAAAATTGCTAGCCTAAATATCACCGACATCTACTGTGGAAGTTGGAACAACGTACTTGTTCTCCTTTAAGTTTTCAGCACGGTTCCGTGTAAACGGAAGGCCTATATTCGGACCGGATTCATTTGGATCCTTTTGGAACCGTCCCAGTGTAAACACAGCCTTAAGAAAGACACTAGCACCTCTCATTTTTCCACTGTTTTTTTTTTTCTTTCACCAAGGATCATATAAAGATTGTGTGCCGTACCGCGTGTAACGTATCTTACTAACTTCATGAAGAAATTGTCACATAGCCGTGTTGAATTTTCTGGCAGAGATCATGTTTAGATGATTTTGCGATTGTTAGATTGTGAAAATACTGTATGTTCAGCGACCCCAAAACATTCACGATGTATTCTCTTCTCATCTCACTTTCAGGTTGTTTGTCGTTGTTGGTGTTGATTGTACTAAGCTCAGCTGTTTACGCGAAGAGGACTAAATGTTGCAAACAGATCAAGGCCCTATTGGAGGACATGAAAATACAAATCGATGAGCTCCAGAATACGGTGGAAGAAATTAAAAACGAGACTACTGTTGAAGGTGAAAACAGTTAGTATTAACAGATTTAATGTTCTGACACTAATCTAAAATCCCACGGAACAATACCAATGTTTTCAGGCCATAAAACTATGAAAATACCAAAAAATTGTACTTATAAAATGAATGGAAAGAAAAAAAATATAGAAATCGTGGGGTAGTAAGGACAGTGTAGTTTCTTCGAAATCATTTGCAGGGTTCATTGCGGAGGAATATTTGAGTGCAAATTATCTTAAAGGAACATCGAAACTCTTTGACTGGTGTCCAGTCTATTTCGGGCCATTTTTAATTGTCGTGGGAGACGCAATATATTTCAGCATAGTAGGGTCGCCTCTACTAACTATTATTTCAGCTATATGCTAGCTGCTGAGAGTGATGAGGTATGAGCAATCAAAGTTCAGGAAAACATTCGTGTGTCGTCCTTTCAGAATAAGAGCTAAAACTCTCTTTGTGGGAAAAAATTGAGTCAATTTCGACATGCTTCCAACTCTGAAAGCGACTAAACCCCTCTCAACCCCTCCCTACCTTGTCATTTTATTATGCATCGTAAACATGGTATAGTAAACAGACGCTAAATTGCTCCGAATTGCTTGCCAGCACCTTGTAACCATGTTATGTTTAGTCAACTTTATTTAGTATTTTCGTTTTCATTTATTGCTCCAAAGTTTCCAGATTAAAACCCATACAAACTAAAGTCCACAATTTATATGCAAATTTCATGCTTGGGCTGCCTGTGACCAAAGTACTAAAAAATGCGTCAAAAGTCAAAAGCTGACGTCTGTGGTGCTTTCGACTGGGAAATCCGCATCTGGATTTTGAATTTCGGATTTCGGATTTCCCAATAAAAGACGAAATCCAAAATGGATTTTAACGCAAACAAATGAGCTGGATTTCAATAATAGTTGTGCATGCGTTCTATAACTCTAGCCAAATTTCTTTTCCGCCTTCTGAAAACCAACAACGCGAAATGACTAAATTCTGCGTATTTTGAACCAGACCGCTAAGTTTTGGACTTTTTTTTTGGAACTAAACTTCACCTATCGAATGCATTTTTCAGTGCTGTGGTTCGCCACTCTAGGTTACGCACTCACAGTTGGAGCATCGTAGACTGCTGTTCACTTAAAAAATTGGGCAAATCATATTTCGGGTTTACCAAAATACGCAAAGATAACAAATCCATGAAATCCAAATTTGGATTTTTTTTTATTAGAAATCCACCTCAGAGAAGGATTTCGATTAGTCAAAATTCATTTTTGGATTTTGTATTTTATTGGGAAATCCGAAATCAGGATTTCCAAATCTAAAGCACCCCTAGTTTCAACAGAAAATCGAGATGGTTTAATTCATGATTAAAAATAAAAAACATTACTCTGGTTTTAAAAAATGTTAAGAAGTGTTCGTAAAATTTCCGTAAAAAAGTCCCAACGTTTAGGCTAAAACTTCAGCCTTCATTAAGGGGAAAGTGATAAGGGAATTTGTAAAAAGCATGTTCTTACAATATGCAAATCGGAACCTAATTATGTTCTGTCCCTAAAGGCTAAATTTAGAAATTCGTGCGGTAAATGCATGCCATCATCGTGGTTCAGCGGATTCCTGCAAGTATAAATTTCCCAAGCCTCCAAAATACGTCTTTTGCGCCAATTTATGCCAATCGAGAAATTAGCGGTCGCGGTCCACGTTCTTTAAATACGCAGAATTTTGTCATTTTGCGTTGTTGTTTTTCAGAAAAAGGCGAAGAAATTTGCCAGTGGTTATACAAAACTGGTAATCTTAGGAATTTGACTAAATTTCATTGGAGTTTTGTTCAGGAGGCCGAGCGCTTTTTAACATTTAACCACGGATTTCTAACCGTGTTTTAACCTGAGTTTATTTTCTTTGCAGCCGTTCCCGCCTTATCTTGTAAGGAACTGTATGCCAAACACAAGTAAGTTCAGAGTTAAATGCTTTAATACACATTTCTGCTGCAGTCGTTCTACCACTTTGCTCGGGAAGCATGTAGAATATTGGAGCGCAAAAAGGCTCCAGTGCAGTGTGTGCCCTGCACTGATCTTTTGGTAGAGAAGGGAGAGAGGAAAATGACTGAAAAATAAAGATGTTAGGACTAAAAACGAGCGAAGCGATTGATTTTTGTCATTGACGCTGTGTTTTGTTCTTGAGTACATAATTCACATTGGCATCTTTCAGCGTCTTAACCAAAGAATACAGGTATGAATCTGAAAGGTTCATCGAATTTTTCTGGTCTCTCGAGAGAAAATGTTTTGTTAGATACAAAGTGACTACTTCTATTCTGTCCTTCCCTAAACAGGTCGTCAAAAGTATTCACCCTGATGTTTGGTTCACAAAAGATTCCTGTTTACTGTCACATGGGAAACTTTGGATGTGGAGATGGAGGATGGACGCTGGCCATGAAGATTTATGGAAACGCGGTAACGTGAACCCATCCTCAGCAATGTGAAATAAGTTAGACATTTCATCCGAATAAAAGCTGAAATTTTCCGTTTTAATTTCAGAGAACGTTTCATTACAATTCTCCTTACTGGAGCAACAAAAATGCCTATAACCTTGCAGGAGGCCAGACTGGGTTTGACTCACAAGAGACCAAGTTACCGACCTACTGGAACACACCCTTCTCAAAGATCTGTCTTGGTATGAAGATCGGCCAACAGATCAACTTCATTGTCATCAACAAGCAGGCCAACTCTCTGTACTCACTGATCGCTGACGGGCAATACCGCGCCACCTCACTGGGTCGTGACACGTGGAAGACGCTGATTGGTTCACAGGCCGCCTTACAACCCAACTGTAACAAGGAAGGCTTCAATGCTATGAGTACTTCTGAAAACCATTCTAAAGCAAGGATTGGTTTCCTTGCTAACAACGACAATGACTGCGGCTCCTGTGATTCCAGAATTGGGTTTGGTGGAGGAGGGTGGTCTGATAATTCCAACACGTGTGGAAACCAAGGATCGGTCTCAATCAGAGCCATGGGATATATCTTGGTGCAGTGACAAAATGATCTCCTGTCAAAAAAAGCACTGAAGTTAACTGATAAACCAAACTGTTGTAGTTAGATTTGGAGAAAAAGCAAAGTTTTGCCAAACAAATAAAGCGAGGTGATGGGAATAAATAACGTTTCTTACTTATGTTATATTGTGTTTGAAACTGCACACTGTAAAATCTTCGAGACCTTTGAAATTCGTTCGGGAGCACGCAGAAGTATTTATATTTAAGCTCCTCAACAAACAGTTCAAGTCGGACTTATTTCTAGAACTCGATTATCTGCCATACAATACAGTGCTTATTTACGTTGATATGGAACAAATATTGAAATGTTCGATGAGGATTAAATTAATGTTAATGACTCCCAAGTTACACGTCCCAAAGAGAGAAGTATTCCATAGAAGTACAAGTTGGTTGAAAAAATCTAGGAAAATTGCTTAAGATACTAAAAGTTAAAGAATCTGCCCCACTAAAACTGCAGAACGTCATACATGATAAGTTTTTTTCGCAATTTTCAGAGAAAACATTTGTGAAATGACAACCTAAAGCGATTTTAATTTTCTGTCTTTAAAACAGTTTTAAAATGAAACTTCTATTATAGAGATCACTATTTTTTGGCTAGGGTATTTTTCTATAAAGACTCGGACAACTTAGAAACACACGAAACAAATGTATTTCCAACTAACAAAAAAGCATTTGCATGCCTCAGAAAATTTAATTGTGGCTGAAATATAGCCAAAGTAGAAAAGGCGAGAATTTTTTATGACGCATGCTGACTGCATGCGTTTCTTAAGTGAATATTTTGTGCCACCCATCCCTTTTACTGCTAGTGGCCAGCTCATATGAGTGTTAATCATTTCTATTGTTTTTTCTCTGTATTTAATTTGTGTCTCCAAATTAGCATGGGATTTTCCCAGGCTAAAAGGTTTTCACTCCTTAATTAAGTTTTTTTCTTTCTATCTCACAAAGAGATCATTCGTGTACAGGGGCAGTTTCAATTACGGACATTTTTGCTTCAAGAAGGTTTCCGCTTACGGGAGCTTGGACTGTACTAACAAAATGCTGCGCCATTAAACATACAAAAAATGCTTTAAAAGTGTAGAGCAGCTTGAAGCGTCAGTATCCTCTGCGCCCGTCCCTTAAAGGGACTTTGTCACGGATTTTACCAGATTTTTTAACAGCAAAAATTTATATCTGTGTCGTAGAAAACCTAAAAATAATAGTCCATTTTATATTTAAAATTGCTATATTAGATCACTAAAACTGTTAACGAGCATCTTTGGCTGCGGATGGCTCGGATGGAAACGGATTGAAAATTGAAAAAGTTAGGCTAACGTTTCCAAATTGTTTCCGCGCGTCATCAAAAAATCGATATCTATAGCCGTAGGTTGATTTCTATCCGCATATTAAGGTTATATTTAACAATTAGACTACGAGCCCGAGTTTTCTATGAGCAAATAGTCAACGAGGCGCAGCCGAGTTGACTATCGCTCATAGAAAACGAGGGTGAGTAGTCTAATTGTTTTAGTAGAAACTCTAAATGATTGCAGTCCAAACCCTACAATATTGTGCACTTTGAAGACAAAAATCAAGAAAATATTTCGCTTAAAGAGCTACTCGCGCGCGCGACTGTTTTCTATCGGCGAATAGAAAACAGTGGGAGAACCAATCAGATTCGCGGATTTCCAGTAGAACACAGCTGAGTTTCTACTAACTTCCTTTAGATGTTCAAAGATAATGTTCTTTCATGGGTTTGGTTGCCAACCACTAATTTCAGAACAGTTAAGACAAAAAATCTGCGAAATCCCCGTGACATAGCTCCTTTAACGTAAACCCAGCAAAATAATGAAGGGAATCTAAAAGTAATGGAACTGCTGCTTAAATACAATATAAACTAGTAAGCATATGCGTCTTTCTCTCTCACCAAACTAGTAATGTTTATAGTAATGCAAAACAATTGTCACAGAATAAGACACAGCCAAGGTGTTTGTGTTGTAACAGCTGTGATAATTTAGATTTTCATGTTTGGCGATACTGTGGAGCGAGGGACTATCCGATCGATGGCCAGCCATCAGAGAGTGATTTTCATTTCCGTCAGAAAACTTCTCCAGATCTGCAACGATAGTTTAGTCTTGTGTCGTAACGCTGATAACGCTACTTCAGCTCCTCTTCGCAATGTATATATTAATTCCCCGCAAAATTTACGTGTATCCGCGCGATTGTATATGACGTCGAGAGTGGCGCTTTTTGTATGTGAAGTCCGTAGGACGAAGAACTATTCGGATTAGAAGGGGGCATAATACTTCAAGTAAGCAAAATATTATTTCCTGATCAAAATTATAGGTTGCCTGTGTACATATATTCAACATATCTGCAACAATAGTTTAGCCTTGTGATCACGCTTCTCCGCGCCGGCACCTCCTCGCAATATTAACCCCCGCAAAACTTACGTGTATCCACGCGATTTTATGACGCCGAGAGTGGTGCTTTCTGAGTGCGAAGTCCGTAGGTCGAAAAACTATTGGAAGGTGTTAGCAGGGAACATGGTATTCAAGTAAGCAAAATATTATTTCCTGATCAAAATTATAGGTTGCCTGTGTACAGCCGTCCCCCGTACACAGGCTAAATTTAAGGCTTCAGAGGTCAATATTTCTATCTGCCGGACACAATATGATATCTATTTGAAGCAAAAGAGGATGACCACGTGTTGGGGTGGTTAAGGTAGCGTGTAAACTCCGTCCAAGAGTAAGGGAAGCAATTGGCCCTTTGAGAACAAAAGGCAGAGACAGTGTCCCTCCCCCACTCCCCAAAGGTCTCTTGTTTCCCTATTGTCTGGCGGAGAAATAGAAAGGAATTTTTTGTCACAAAATTCATGGCGGATGATGAAACTTCTAGATTTTAGAGACGATAATTTTCCGTTCTTACATTAAAACACAATTTTAAAGAGTTCTTAAGGTGGCTCATTAAAATTTCCAGCACTTTCAAGCTCTTTAGTATATTTTGATGGGTCAGTAAATTTTCGAATATTTAAGGTAGCTCTGAGCCTTATGTACAGATTTTTTTATGACTTTGCCAAAAGTTTTATCTTAACATGCTGTTCATTATTCAATCATAATAAGTGGGGGTCGCCGAGCTCGGTTTTGAGTTCTAAGCACTTAAAGTTACTATGTTAACTTATAATGTCCAGAAAATATTTATTTACTTATCCACCAGTGATGGGGTATCTGTTTTATACCACAACTGTTGCGTCAACCGAAAAAGAGTCCTAAGATTGATTTGTTAAAGTTGAGGTGCTGAAAAATGCAAGAAGCTGTTTTGAGCCACCTTAATTGCAACGAATGATTATAAAGTAGACTCGATTAATGAGAAAGAACGCAGTAACGGCTTTAAAGAATCGTTTGTTGAGTGCAACGCGGACTCCTTCAATGTCGCGCTGGATATTAAACTGCACTATGGACAAGTTTCAAATGGACTTTTGACTTCTTGGATAACGAAAATATCGCTTATTTTTCAACCAGATGAATCGTTTATTAACTGAGTAGTCTCCTCTATAAGATTTTTTCGTCTTTTTGCTTTGATATTTTTTAAGGTTTTTTTTACATTGGCCATTTTCTTGTTATCAGGCTATCCTGTTTAAGTAGTAAATTTAGTTGGTTACTTGTACATAAGCAATTATTTGATAATTTCGCCAAGCTGCAGTTTTTTTGCTGCCATTTACTAAAGCTCAACGACTTCGCACTCTCCGTGCAGAACCGCTCCCTGTTTTTTTAATGCTTCGTATCGTCTACATGGTCACCACGCGCTTACGGTCTCGTGCTTAAGTCAAAATGCACGAGTGCCTTCTTCATTTGTCATGTTTGCAACAATTTACTCCGTCGTTTGCAAAACGTTTAAGTTTATCCCGGCACGCAAAGCGCTAAAAACACAATCCTCTGAAGCTACGGTACCGGAGAAACAGTTTGCTAATTTAAACCAATCAATAACCTCGGTAAATGACGCTACAAAAGTAGTTTAAGTAAATCAACAAAGAAATGAAAATCAGATGAGATTGTGTGACAGTTTGTTCCTGCTGATGACATCTCTGGTCATAGATTTTATTACTAACTCCTTGTGAGACCATACCGACTCGACATTCACGTTAACAAATTGACGTCAGTTTTTCTCTTATTGATTTTAAATAGCGTCATAACATTGTCAAAGTGTTGCCACACAACAAACGTTGACAATGTATTGACGCAATTTATTAATAAAAAGAGGGTCAGACGCAAAAAACTAACGTCAATTTGTTTTTTTAAACTAACAAACGGCAAAAACGGTGAAATGCAGGAATAAATAAAGAATACAGAGAAAACACAAAAACTTTTAATAAAAAAAGAAACTTCCGAATTTTATTCCAGCTGAGGCAATCAGTCTGCAACTGTTGTCATTTACTTGTCTCGCCTTCTCATTGGCTCCTGGCAACACTTAAAAGAATTTCATTGGCTAAAAAACTGACAGTTTGGCAGCATACTAATCACGTTAACGCCAACGCTTTTACTTTATTTGATGATAAATATTAGTTAATCAGCGTGCAAGAATTTACTTTGTTATTGTAAAAAGAAAGTTTTCCGTTTGGTATTTTTTAAAATAAATTTGGCATTGTAAACCAGCCTTAAACAAAGAATGTAAATTGAGGCTCTCTTTGAAACAATAAGCCGCAGCATTCAAACAAAGATTTCCTAACTCATGAAATGATCGAATGCAAATACTGAGACGAATGACGTTTCAGTTAGTCTCACATACGCAAAAACGACGGACTAGTCGAAGCAGAAAATAACCCCAAAATGAGTACAGCAGAGTAAACATTGGTAAACTTTCATAATTGCGAGCCGAAGTTGAATGTGATATGGTTTACTTTATCAAAATGAAAGTCATATTGTCAAAAAAACTCATTAAGTCAACAAACGAAAATGATTATAAATCAAATAGAATAGAAGAATCACGATTGGACGCTAGGAATCATCGAGATAATTTTCGCGTCCTGTTTACAAAATGTCTGTGTGTACGTAGTAAACTCAGAGCTTAGTTTTAGTCTATTAGCCGTAAAGCGCTCAGCTTGGTTTGAAGATCGAAGGTTTAACGAACTGAAGATGTACTGGTGGGTTTGCGCGGTCGCCTTGATAGAGGTCCTTTTTATGTTCACCGTCATGGGAGCATCTAATGACAATTGCGAGGCGGTCATCAAATCTTTTGAAAAAAAGCTTAGCAATGTTGAAGCTGATGTCAAAGCTATTGCTAGTGCGCTGAATGTCGGTAATCCACCAGGTATAAAATGTAGCTGTTTGATCGCTTTCTTTTTATCGTCGTCTCAGTGGCTCGCTTATATGTTTAACTGAATTGCAATTTTCTCACACACAGGTCCATATTTTACCTCGTGCAGAGATATTTACCAGAATCACCAGTAAGTAAAATGTTCCTGTCATCAGCATTAAAGTTTATATTTTTTTTGTTCCGCGTTAAGCTAAGTATGGAAAATCTGCCTCGGAATGAAGATCGTTAAGTTAAGTATGGAAGTGGAAAATAAAACACAGAACGGAAGATGAGAAATTGCCTTTTTCTGATCGACGTGGATGACAGAGATGTAATAAAAGAAAACGAATCTGAATATCAGTGATTGCTTTTTGCCATTTTTCTAGCCTTAAATCGGGAACAGAACGTTTCTTAAAATTTTATTCGGTCTAAGATGCCCTGGTCAGATATGTCGCTGGCACCAGGTTTGGCCTTGAGACGCGCTGGCAATTTCGCTGAATTGGCATAACTTTCTTGCGAAGTTCAGTATTTTGCTTTAATTTAATAATGGTTTGCTTTTAACTTACAAGAAATAGGTAACTTTCACTCGGAGTTGATATGCAAATTATTAAAGAAAATGGCTTTTCTTGTCTAAAATATTTCATTTCATTCATCAGGTCACGAGGAAACAAGGCGTACTTGCTGCATACAAACAGTGGGAAGATCTCTGTGTATTGTCACATGACCAGCCACGGTATGGGAGCATGCGGGGGTGGAGGATGGACCCTGGTCATGAAAACTGATGGCCAAAAGGTATAATAAGAGACAAAAGCAAAGACTGTCATTTAACCCTCCCATATTACCCCATTTGGCGTTTGACAAATTAAAAGGATGTTTCGTTTAAGATTACAACAGTTGACAAGGTTCTTAAACGCTGGTATTTGTCTTTTTTCCTTTCAGTCAACCTTCCACTACAATTCTCACTTTTGGAGTGATAGAAATGCCTATAACCTTGCAGGAGGCAAGACAGGGTTTGACTCACAAGAGACCAAGTTACCGACCTACTGGAACACATCCTTCACCAAGATTTGTCTTGGTATGAAGATCGGCCAACAGCTCAACTTCATTGTCCTCAACAAGCAGGCCAACTCTCTGTACTCACTGATCGCTGATGCACAATACCGCAACACCTCACTGGGTCGTGACACGTGGAAGACACTGATTGGTTCACAGGCCTCTATGCAGACCAACTGTAACAAGGAAGGGTTCAATGCCATGTGTATCGTTAATAGAGCTTCTAAAGCAAGGATCGGTATCCTTGGTAACGAACAAAATGCCTGCACCTCTTGTGATTCCAGAATCGGGTTTGGTACAGGAGGATATAATGATGACTCCAACACGTGTGGAAACCAAGCAATGCACTCACCAGATAATGGCAACAAACACATCAAAGCCATGGGTTATATCTTGGTGCAGTGATAAGAACTGTCTCCATGCCTTTTGCACTCATATTATGCAAAACTGATCTTAAGTCAAAATGCGCTCTGAAGTTAACTGATTAACCCAACAACTGTTGTAGTTAGATTTTGAGAAAAGATAACAGTGTTGTAAAGCAAATAAAACGTGGTGATGGATGGATTGTTGTGACTAATGGTATTGTCTTTTGAATTGCACAACACACTTCGGGACAAGCGCAATCTCCAAGTCCTAAAATTCGTTCGGCTACACGCAGAAGAATAAGATCCAGGCCCTGAATTAACAGTTCAAGTCTTAGTTCAGTTCCTGAACTCAGTTAACACGACGGTTATTTACCTTGACATCGAAGGAATATTACAATTTTTGATGCGATATACGTTGACGACTCCTTAGTTCCAATCCATCCCCCTCCCCCAAAAATACCAGAGTTGGAGAGACAATACACTGAGACAAGTATCCCTAAAAAGCAGAAGATGGTAGAAAAACCTGCCCCTAAAAATTGCCCGAGATATTTTAGTAAAAAAGATTTTCCTTTAAAAATCTCCAAAACTCCATATCGGACAGTATAGATAAACCTGCCCCTAAAAATTGCCCGAGATATTTTAGTAAAAAAGATTTTCCTTTAAAATCTCCAAAACTCCATATCGGACAGTATAGAAAAACCTGCCACTTAAAAATTGCCCGAGATATTTTAGAGAAAGAAGATTTTCCAAACCCCCCCCCCCCCCCCCCCCCCCCCACCGGTCTAATTAAAATCTCCAAAACATCATATCGGACAGTTTTTTTCCACAGCTTTCAAGCTGAATACATTTGTCAAATGACTACCAAAAGGGATTTTTTTTTTCTGTCTTTGAAACAGTTTGACAATGAAACTTACGTCTTAGAAATAACAACGTTTTGGTAAGCGTATTTTTTATTTGAAAGTCTCAGTCGGATACAAAGCACAAGGAACAAAACGTATTTTTCAACAAAACTAAATTTCAATGCGGCTGAAATATAGGCGAAAGAAGAAAAACGAGAGAATTGCCATGCAAGTCACATGCCTACACACTACGCGATTCGAAATTTACGATATTTGTTTTTCTTGAGCGAATAGTTTGTACTTACTACAAGTGACTTGGATTGAATTTCTCAAACATCCAATCTCAAAAAGAGCAAAAGGAGCGAAGCCAGGTATACTGAATGACTCATTTATTCTCTAGCGCAACAATACACTGATGACTGAGCATTAAAAATTTAGGTAAACATGGCAAAAAAGTGAAACATAAAAATGCGCGTGTTTCTATGAGAATATAAGCAAGAGAAGAGAAAGCAAAGGAACACGCTGCCTAAGGACAAGTAGAATAATTTGCGTAGGGGATACAAGGGAACTTAACACCTTAAACTTCCTCTTCAAATATTTTCTTCTACCTTTCTTGTTGAACCTCCGCTTTTTTCTTTCTTGTCCCAACCTTTTTATATGATTTTGAAGGCAACGGGAACAAAAACGTCAACGAAACAGTAAGAATTTTATGCATTGTTTTTTTTTTCATAAACAATTTGTTTTGAGAAATGTGATTTCATTTGAACAATTCACCAACGTGTATCTGTGAAATAACAATGAGTCAATAAACATGGCTTATTGTGGTATAAATGACTTTTCAAATCAATGCTATCAACTAGTATTTTAGGGCCTGTTTACATAATACCGGAATGACTTTCATTCCGGAACGAGTTCATTCCATCCCCATATATTTCCGTCTATATCTGTTTACATGATACCGTGGACTGTCCGGTCCACAGCCTCTCGATTTTTCAACGCAAAAAAGCAAACGAAGCGAGCGCGAAGCAAGAACGCACCCCCTTGCTTCTTCCGTTTTGCGCTGGCGTCCAGTTCCCTCGCCGTTCTCACCGCGCGCTCATCGATCGAAAAAAACACGAAAAGGGTTTTATAGAGGGCTGTGGACAGTCTATGATACCGAGACGAAAGTCAAGTCGACGTCATTCGGAATAATATATTGTGTTTCAGCAGTCAAAACTGTTCGCAACGAAGTCAACCTAGAGTGCAGGCGACTTTAAACTATTGCAAGCCAATCGAACTGCTACTCAGAAGCCTCGTATGAGCAGAACACCGAAAATTAAAAAAAAAAAACATCAAATTTGCAGCTGGTATGTCCGAATAGCTATAAGTAAATTGGTGCGCGGCCAGCAAACAAACTTTCAACAACTCGTTGGAAAAATCTGAATTGATTCAGATTGTTTTTATTTTTCAAAAACGAATATTTAAAAACTTTGAAGCGAAAACGTACAAACGGGTTTCACAATTGTTTTGACTGCGGAGTTTTTAATCCCTGTGTCTATTTTAAGCACTCTTAACTCGCTAAATACAGCGGAGTACAGAAGTCGGCTGAAGGATGCGTTGACGAGAACTATGCTCTCACCACGACCAATTTGCGGGTAACAAAGTTTTTCAAACCGTTTAACTAGTTTTTATACTTATACACAGTAAAAACTACTACTTCGGATACTTGTCGCAGTTACAATTTGTATGCACGATACGTGAATATTATATTCATCAGCCTGGGGCAAAACAAAACTATTGTTCATATTAAAATGCAACTTCACGAGCTCAATGCTATGTGAAGCAACTGTTCACTGATATATTTTAAAATTTAATTTTCGAAGCAATCATGCCCACCAAAAAAAAAACGTTTACTCAAAAGGAGAAAATATCTGAATTACTCTCATTCTGACCACCTGATAGCGTCAAACGCACTTGAAACTCTTGAAGGCGCTGGATAATAATTTAATTTAATGTTGATAAATTAAATTTAAATTAGTGAGTGGTATCGCTGTACTTTCCGCGGACGCCTTTAAATAAAAAGCTACACTACACACTTGTCGAACACTTATTTAGAAATTTTCTACTAAGATATATTAGTTTTTTTTTCAATATCTTTTTTCAATATTCGCGATCTCTCAACCGAAACAAAGTTGTAGAATAGGTCGCGATTGAATTGTTTTGACTATGGTGTTTCATGTTCCTGTCTTGCCAAAATCTTTTACGTATACTCGTTAAATACAAATATAAGACAGCAGAAGGAAGCCTCACAAGGCTTAAAACCAATAACATCATTTCGATTAACGGCTGGCGTAAATACATTTTTCAACCTAACTGTAATTTGTGAACCTTCTAATAGTCAACGTCAGACAGGACAGACGTTAATTGTATGCATGCTGTGAGAAAACTTCCTTTTCAACAGTAATTAAAGAAAAAGATATTCACAAATTGTCACTTCGCGTTAAACCATCTCAATATAATTGCGGCAAAACCGACGTAAATTGTACTGATTTCAGTTTGCCGGGATTTTTTTTTAAATAAATTTACTTGTTGAGAGCAGTTGTACACAGAGGCCGTGTCAAGTTAAAAATAAATTTGGAAGTGGTTGATTGGTCGACGTGGCTACAAGCAAGAAAATATTCTCGTATTGTTGACAATAACGTCATGCTAACAGGGAAGCGAAATCATTGAAGACAGTAATCCACAAAAATTCAGCCGGTTGAGACGCACAAAGTTTTACCTCGAGTTCTCAAAATGCGCTTGTTATTTGCAGTTTGTTTTACCGCCAACTTGCTCGCTCTGATCGATGTGAATGGCGCGAAATCTTCGCCTTTGGTCAAGGGCAAACAAACTCCATCCAAAATCTACGCCGACAACATGATGGTCTGTAACTTGATTCAGGATTCGCATGTCAATGAAGCCATTAAAACGCAGGAAATGAAACTGGAAAAAATCATTGCGATGGTCAACAAAACTTTAACTCCGCAGCCAAATCCACCAGGTAATTGTAAAAACTCGCGCAATATTTTTGGGCATATTTTGTGCCTTTGAAGCTGTTTGTAGCTAGCGTGCTTCCCAACTTACATCCAAAAGGAGTTCAACTATCTTTTTCTTATTAATTTTCCAGCAGCGCCCGCCTCTTCTTGCAGGGATCAGAACGACAAACATAATGATTCGCATGTCAGTGACGCCATCAAGGCGTTAGACATGAAACTGGAAAAAACTTACTGAGCTGGTCAACAAAACTTTAACTTCGCAGCCAAAACCACCAGGTAAATCTCGAATTTTTTTTGGAATATTTTGATATTCTTTCGAGTCCTTGTAGCTAGCGTTCTTCCAAAATCAACACTTAAAGAAGTTAAACTATCTTTTTTTTATTAATTTTACAGCAGCACCTTCCTCTTCCTGCAAGGAAAAGAACGACAAATATAATGATTCGCATGTCAGTGACGCCATCAAGGCGTTAGACATGAAACTGGAAAAAATTACTGAGCTGGTCAACAAAACTTTAACTTCGCAGCCAAAACCACCAGGTAAATCTCGAATTTTTTTTGGATATTTTGATAATCTTTCGAGTCCTTGTAGCTAGCGTTCTTCCAAAATTTACACTTAAAGAAGTTAAACTATCTTTTTTTTATTAATTTTACAGCAGCACCTTCCTCTTCCTGCAAGGAAAAAACGACAAATATAATGATTCGCATGTCAGTGACGCCATCAAGGCGTTAGACATGAAACTGGAAAAAATTACTGAGCTGGTCAACAAAACTTTAACTTCGCAGCCAAAACCACCAGGTAAATCTCGAATTTTTTTTGGATATTTTGATAATCTTTCGAGTCCTTGTAGCTAGCGTTCTTCCAAAATTTACACTTAAAGAAGTTAAACTATCTTTTTTTTATTAATTTTACAGCAGCACCTTCCTCTTCCTGCAAGGAAAAAAACGACAAATATAATGATTCGCATGTCAGTGAAGCCATTAAGATGTTGGAAATAAAACTGGATAAACTTACTGAGCTGGTCAACCAAACTTTAACTTCGCAGCCTAAACCACCAGGTAAAACTCACACAATTTTTCGCGCATGTTGATTTTCTTTCGAGCCCTTGTAGCTAGCGTGCTTTCAAACTCACATCTAAAAAATTGGAAATTATCTTTTTTTCACAGCAGCCCCTGTCTCTTCTTGCAAGGAACAGTACGACAAAGATAAGTAAGTTTTTTTTATATAAAGATCAAGTATAGTCTTTCGATGCTACACTAACTAATTTAGAAAAAAAAATTGCGGTTCTCGCTATTTTTTGAAAAATTGCGAAAATTTTGTAACTCAAATTAAAGAAGCCATAGCACTTTTTATAAAGAAAAACGGCTTATCCAAATTTGTGAATATTTTTTTTAAAGTGTCACGAATCAAACTAGGTGGTCGCAAAAATTTCGTGTAATAAGGAGCTATAGATGTACTTTGTTGATTGAGAAATAAAACAGTGTGCGAAAAAACTTCTATCATTTAATTAACACTGGACCAAAATGTGTTGTTTGGTTCAGTCGGCAACTAAATTTAAGGTTAGCAGCAAAAATATTTCGAGGATTTAAGATATGGGTGACTTCTACTTTTAATTTTTCAGCGAGAAAAGAAAAAGGGAAGAGGATGCGACTTGAAATGAACGAATAAAACGATCGGTTTCTGTTACATGTTAAAGTAGAATTTTAATTTAGAGAACCCGTCATGTTGTTTAGAAGTTCTTTACCATCACCGACAAGTTCTATTTTGAAGAAAACCCTTTTTTTACACCTAACAGGTCGTCAAAAAGTGAAGTGTTCACCCTGATGTTTGCTTCACTAAAGACTTCTGTTTACTGTCACATGGGAAACTTTGGATGTGGAGATGGAGGATGGACAATGGTCATGAAGATTGACGGCAAGAAGGTACAAACCTTTCCCCAGCACTGTTCAATTAGTGTGGACATTCATCGGAATAAAAACTTTTTTCCTTTTTTATTTTATTTCAGAAAACATTTCATTATGATTCTCAGTTATGGAGCAACAAAAATACCTCTAACCTTGCAGGAGGCAAGACTGGGTTTGACACACAAGAGACCAAGTTACCGAGCTACTGGAGCACACCCTTCTCCAAGATTTGTCTTGGTATGAAGATCGGCCAACAGATCAACTTCATTGTCATCAACAAGCAGGCCAACTCACTGTACTCTCTGATCGCTGATGGGCAATACCGCGCCACCTCACTGGGTCGTAACACGTGGAAGACGCTGATTGGATCACAGGTCTCATTACAGCGGAACTGTAACAAGGAAGGGTTTAATGTAGCTAGCGGTTACACCAAGTTGGGTAAAGCTCGAATCGGTTTTCTCGCTAACAACGAAAATGACTGCTACACCTGTGATTCCAGAATCGGGTTTGGTACAGCAGGGCTACCCGATGACTTCAACGCGTGTGGACACGAGGCCCCAGATCACCCGTCTTCACTCAATGGAGGCAAACACATCAAAGCCATGGGGTATATTTTGGTGCAGTGACAACTGGCAACAGAAATTTATTACATGAGATTGAAACAGTCGCGACATTGGCAACATAGAGAGTAGTATATATAATATATATATAACATAGTAGTTTTGTAGAAATAAAAGGTTTAAACATCGGGAATGCAGTATTTGTACAATCAAGATCAAAATAAAAATCTTTTGCTAGTTAACAAGACTCAGTTTCCTTGAAATTATTTGCTTATCAAAGAGGACAGAAGGCACTGTTCAGCGATTAGACTCTCGCTGATCGCGTGAAACACTCGTCCCTCAGTTCATTAAGTAAGGCCATATCATACTACCAAATAACGTTCCCGTCCCCTACACTCCAGTTTGATAAATTCCTTGCTTACGGTATTATTCTCTTCGAGGCGACAAATATGGAGAGTGTTTACTTACCAGATCCTCTGTCTCTAGATCTTAAAAAATTCGTCGCGCAAAATACTTGCGCATCGCGTGTGAGTAAGTAATTCTACCTAGTGAAACAACATACGAAAGGAAAACTGATGATTTCTCGAATTTCTCAGTGGCTGTTGTTCACTGAAAGCTTTGTCAAAGCAAAGTCAGGTCGAAAGGCATCCTTTGATTGTTTGCATACTTTTTAATATTGCCACAACTCTATTTTTTGACTGGTTTCTAAGCAACAGACAGTACGGTTACTTTAACGGTAACGTAATATCGAACGGTAACGACGACGCATATAATATTGTTTGTCAGCTAGAAATTCCCCCAAAAGCGCAACGTTGGTTTAGCCAACTTGTGAATAAGCGCCTCGGTGACCAAGCGTACAATCAATAGAGGTCTAAACAGTTTCGCAAGAGATTGTGTTTGTGTCAATTACAAGCTACTTAGTTTAACTTGGCTCGTTTACACACGCAAATATCGCAAAGTACAGAAATAATTTCTTTTCTTGCAAAACAATTACATGGATACATTTAGAATACCTGTGGACAATATTGAGCTAAAATATTCTAAGTGAAGGTCGAAAATATGTTAAGTGTTTTCTGAGTGCATATTTGCAGGGAAAGGAGGGTAAAAAATAAAAGGAAAACAGCTTAGCGTACAAGCAAACAAATTTGAGTCGGATATACCGTTGTTCAGTAACCCAGGGACAGTAAGTCGGGGCAATTCGAAGATTCGATTGATTGGTTCACAGGCCTCCCTGCAGTACAACTATAACAAGGAAGGGTTCAAAGCTGTGTGTAGCCATAAAGGCGGTGCAAAATCGAGAATCGGTTTTATTGGTAACAACGAAAACGATTGCCACTCGTGCGACTCGGTAATTGGGTTTGGTATGAGAGGTGCTAACACTTCCTGTAGAAATTTCGCTTTCTATGGTGGAGACAACGGGGACAAAGTAATCAAAACAATTGGATACATCTTGGTCCAGTGACACTACAGCCCTTTTTGAAAAGCTCTGAAGTTATCTTAATTGAGTACCCTAACGACTGTTGTTAGTTGATTTTGAGATTAAACAACCTAACGACTGTTGTTAGTTGATTTTGAGATTAAACAACAGTGTATTGTAAAACAAATAAAGCGTGGTGATGGGAATAAATAATGTTTCTGACTAATGCTATGGCGCTTTACATCTTCTATTTATTGTACATTACAGACAGAAACTTCATCTGAATAGAAAAGGTATTGGCTTGTCCCAAGCTTGTTACGTGATTTTGGACTCAATGGCGATAAAAAAAATCATCACTTTATGAAACATTTAACCATTATTACTAAGTAAGAACTTTGTGCTTCGTTCTGTTTTTCATTTTTTTTAGACTAATTAATTTGTTTTGAAGATTGTGTCACTTTGTTCCAATCAATGGTATTTCTGAGCTTCTAGACGGATCAAACAGTTCAGCGAGTCCAGCCAGGTCTTCAGTGTTTTATGGTTCTGGCTTGATACGGATCTTGTTAAGGGGAAGATCTTTAGCTAATCTTGCTTTCATTTTTTACAATTCACCAGTGTGTTTCGGTGCACTCCAATACACGCGGTTTTCTAAGATAATGAGACAAGCCAGTGTGAACTGTGGTGTAAGTGATTATTCAAATGAAAGTTACTTAGTCTTTTGAGCAGTACATTCACGTGTTACTGTTTATTACCGAGCTTATTATGCTGTACTACCTACATGCTGCTAACATGCTACTAATAAATAGCAAATTCTGAAATAATTAAATGGAATAGCATCTTCTGTGTCGTCTATTAAACGTAACAAAAATTATTATTCACATTTGAACTTTTGATAGGTTTAAGGTTTACTGTAAAATATTAAGTTATGTGTCTTTCTCACCAAACTACTAAATAAAAGGATCTGAATTTCTGCCGAGCTGAAAGGCTTCCAAAACTTCCAGGAAACAAATTCTTCCCACAGAATAAGACACGGCCAAGGTGTTTCTATTTTCAGTAACAACTGTGGAAATTTAAAAATAATGTTTGGCGATTCATGTTTGGCGGTAGGGCACTATCCGATCAATGACGAGCCATTAGAGAGTGATGCATCTCCGTCAGAAAACTTCTCCAGACTCCAGACTCCAGACTCCAAACTTCTCCAGACTCCAGACTGCCTTCTTCATTTGTCATGAGTTTGCAGAAAGTTTAAGTTTATCCCGGCCGGCAAAGTGCTAAAACTACTTTTTTGTTTACAATCCTTTGAAGCTATGATACAGGAACAGCAGTTCGCTAATATAAACAACCAATAACCTTGTCAAACCTCGCCGACCTTCAGTAAATTATGATACACGTATTAGTTTAAGTAAATCAACAAAGAATTGAAAACAGATGGGATTGCATGTGTGACAGTTTCTTGTTGCTGATCACATCACTGGTCAAAGCTAAATCTTAATCTATATCGACATCTGTTTGGTAATTTTTAATAAACATTTGGCCGGCATTGTAAAGTTTCCCTGAACGAAGAATACATTTTGAGACTCTCTTTCCAACAATAAGCTACAACATTCATGCGAAGATTTCCTAACTCGTGGAACATGTGGAATAATGAAATCTCGATCAAATCTAAATGTCTGAGACGCGTGACGTTTGATAAGTTTTACTTCCGCAAAAACGGGACAGTTAATTTGAAGTACAGTTTTTAAGACTCTCAAGCAGAAAATAACCCCGAAATGAGTACAGCGGAGTACAAATTGGCAAACTTTTACAATATCGAATTGAGGCTAAATGTGGTGTGATTGATTTTATCAAACTGGTTAGTCATATTGTCAATAAACCTCATTAAGCAGACAAACTTCAAGGATGAAATCAAATCAAATAGAAGAACCACGGTTGGGCGCTGGGGGTCAGCGAAAAAAATTTTCGCGTTCTGTTTACAAAACGTCTGTGTTTATGTTATGTTCGCAGAGCTCAGTTATAGTCTATTAGTTGTAAAGTGTAAGTTTGGTTTCAAGATCGAAGGTTTAGTTAAAACTAAAAATGTACTCGTCGCTTGCCTTGATAGAGGTTCTTTATGTGTTCACCGTCATGGGAGCATCCAATGACAATTGCGAGACGGTAATCAAACGGAACAACTCAAAGCCAAAGCACTGAGCACAAAGTCACTTGGGGTCCAGCAGCAGGTCCAAAAAGCCTATAAGATGAAGGACAAGGAAGTGAAGAAGAGCGCCCAGAATGACAAAAGAGCCTTTGGTGGGGAGTTAGCAGGTGAAGCTGAACGGGCTGCTGCAAGGGGAGAGATGAGCGCTGTTTACAAGATCACAAAGTGACTCTGTGGTTAAAACATCAACCAGTCTGCCCCTGTCAAATACAAGGACAATACCAACCTCACAACAGAACGTGAGCAGGCTGCAAGATGGGTACAACACTTCGGTGAGGTACTTAATCGCCCGGAACCAGATGATCCTGCTGACCCTCACCAACAGAAGATGTTCTCAACATCAGTCCCCCTACTGAAGCTGAGGTCAGGCATGCCATCCAAAACATGAAGAGCGGGAAAGCCGCAGGCATTGATTCCATCCACGCTGAAATGCTAAAAGCTGACCTTTGTACGTCAACCAAGGTCCTCACGGACCTCTTCAGAGACATCGATCTGGGAGACAGACACAATACCGGATGACTGGACCAAAGGCCTAATTGTCAAGATTTCTAAGAAGGGTGACCTCCAAAATTGCGACAACTGGCGGGGCATCACACTGCTGTCAATTCCATCCAAGGTTTTCTGCGGGATTCTTCTTGCCAGAATAGACAGAGTCATTGACACTAAATTGAGACAGGAATAGGCAGGATTCAGAACAGGTTGCGAATGCATAGATCAGATCTTTGCTCTGAGAAACAGTAAATCGAGTGGACCACCCCTCTTTTCATCAACTTCATTGACTTCTAGAAGGCGTTTGACAGTGTGCACCGTGACACCCTATGGGAGATCTTGTGATCATACGGAGTCCCTCCAAAGATGACCCCCCTTATGAGCTCATTCTACCAGCAGTTCGAGTGCAGTGTCATTGTTGATGGCAACCTGTCAGAGTGGTTTCCTGTGAGGTCAGGGTTGCGACAGGAATGTATCATCTCACCCATCCTTTTCATGCTCACCATCGACTGGATTATGCGCACAACAACGACCGACAAACCCCGGGGCATTCAATGGACACTCTTTTCCCAACTCGAAGATCATGACTTTGCGGATGACCTTGCTGCTCTCTCCACTAATCGTCATCACCTACAGGAGAAGACCGACAGGGTCAACAGGTTCGCCAAGCAGACAGGCTTAAACATTAACATCTCTAAGACTATGGTAATGACAAAGCCACCCCAGATGCACCGATTACGGCAGTTGGTGAATCACTTGACTTTGTTGAGGAATTCACCTACCTAGGTAGCCTCGTCGCAAAGGATAGTGCAGCACAGAAGGACATCAAGGCAAGGCTTGGGAAAGCCTGCGGTGCCAAAGCACGACTCCAGCCTGTATGGAGATCGAAGAAGTACAGTCTTAGAACCAAGCTTAGACTATACCACAGCATTGTCAAGCCAGTTCTGTCGTATGGCGCCGAGTGCTGGCGTGTGGTGAAGAGCAATATGAACAAGCTTAACGCCTCCACAACGGCTGCCTCAGGAGGATATGCCGCATTTTCTGCCATTATAATTTATCTTTAATAAGCCAAAAGTAGTTGATATTTTTTTTTGTAAATGTAATAAAAGAGATAAATTGTATTGCGCTGTTATAAGTATAAATATTAAATTTTAAGAAATTGAGTATTGTATTGTAAGTAGTGTGTTGTAAACAATTTAATTGTTATGTAGGTAGTGTAAGCAGTGGATTGTACTGTAAGTAGAGTAAGCTTTGTATAGTAAGTAATTAGTAAAGTCTTGTGTAGTAAGTAATTAGTAGTGAACATGTCACCTTGTAAGAACGTTCTGTGTGTGTTTTGCAATAAAAATAAAATTAAAAAAATAAAAACATTTTCTGGCCTAACAAGATTTCGAATGAAGAACTCTACAAGAAAACAAAGAGTCCGTTGGCTTGGACATGTCCTCAGAATGGACCAAGACCGTATCCCCAAGCCTGCCCTTAGTTGGACACCACCTGGAAAAAGGAGGCGAGGGCCGCCCAAGACAACCCGGAGACGTACTGTGATGGCCGAGCTAAGCGAGATGGGTTTAACTCGGGGCGAGGCACAACTTGTGGCAAAAGATCGGTCCCGATGGAAGCATATCGTTGGCGCAGAGCAGAGCCTTGGTACTTTATGTGGTGCTGTTTTTTTTCCTGTGCGTAAAATATCAACACGAGACTGCATTTAATCCGATCTCTTTCTCAAGTGGTGAACATGTCTCTCAATCGAAACAAAAAACTGTCTTGTTATTCAGAAAATGCCGGAAAAAAGGGGCATGCTAATCGTAAATCCCGTTGGCGACTGTACACTGACTACTCCGGAGGGGGCGGGGAGGGGGGGGGGTGGGGAGATGTAAGAGGAACAATTGCACGAGCACGCGATGAACTGCTCAGTCAACTGAAGCTAACTATAATGAAGAAAGAAAGGCCGACAATTGTAAACCAATATTCGAAAACATTGTTTTCACTGACTTGTTAGTGTGACGTGCCTCAGACTTGTCGGAAACTAGCACCCTAGGTTGCCTGCGTGTAGAACATTTTTGGCTGCTGGCTTTTTGTTATTTTGATTTTCCTAAGCGAAGGAATAGTTCCAACGCTGTGGCATGCCATTTATGATATTAAAACCAAAAATTTTCGGAACTCTATAGGTTTTAATATTTCGGCTTTTACTGTTCATGTAAGTAACGGATATGAAAACTGCAGAAACAACGATTCGAATGAACTGCCGAGTGAACAGCCAAACATGTACATAAGCACCTGAAAGGTCTGAACAAACAGAACGAGCAGACGAAGGTCGAAAGTGCAGAAAACCATCCATAAGACTGACTGACTAGAGAGTTTACAGACTAGATGGTAAAGAAAGTCCTAATAGCTATGTTTGTGTAAGTAACAGACTCAATGACTGGCTATAGTGGTTTACTTAGTAGTGATCTGTTGTCTTTATTTAAATTTATCGCTTAGATAAATTACTATTTTAATTTAATTAAGGAATTAATTAATTAGGGATAGTATTGGAAGATACCATAGGTGCAAGAACGGAACTCGAAACATTTGCTTGCATTCAGTTTCCATTAAAACAGGCTATTAGTTCATCTGTGGTAGCTTTACTATGCACTGAAAAACGTCATTACTGGCATTTGAAGTTTTACTCCGCAAAGGAAACTTCACTAGACTGGTATTGTCCGGTCTGAAGTATCGTATGAGCAAAACATCGCTAAAAACATCAAATATACAGCTGGTATGTCCTAATTGTTTTCGGAATACTTCAATCGCCGTTGACTAAAACCCGATCAGAAAAATTAAGTTGATTTTTTTGCAGGATGTAAGGATGACCACTGGGTAGCAAATTTCATTCAACGAAGCTTGTATTAACTGAAGGTATTTGTACCAAAACTCTTACTAAACTCAGATTTTTAATTTTATTTATTTTTTCCCAGTTTAATCGTATCAAGCTTTTGGTTAGGATTTTGGCTAGGATTTTGGCTGACAAAAAGACTAGATTTCGCTCCTTTTATGGTCTTATCTATTGTTTAAAGGAAAGGGTCTCTATTGTTCGTAAGACAAAGGTTGGTAATCAACGACGCGTAGCCAGCTCTCCGAGCGCGAAATTCAAATTTCTTCGGAAGCGACAAGTGTTACAAACCCAGCCTTTGTGGGGGAGGGTGCGGTAATGCTTGTTGTAGCTTTGACACATCTAAAGGGAGTGGGGTGGGGAAGATTGTGACGCGAAGAGCGAGGCCTGGACAGTAAGTAAGCAAAAACTTCCGTTTCATGAAACGACTCTGAATGTTAGTTAAAACTTTCCGAAAGCTCGCGAACCATTACAACTGCAGCTTCTAGAATTAAAACTTATCTCGGCAATTACAAAATTTACAATACAAGTCTCTTTTTCTGGCCACGATAGCGCTTTCGCAATCGAAAGCGACACTAGTTCTAAGTCAAATTTAAAATTGGCGCGACAAGCCAGCGAAACACTTGGCGAGTTTATACGCCGATCGCGGCGAATTTGATCGCCAGCGATCGGCGAATAAAATCGCCGATATCTGACATGCTAGATATCGGCCAAGTATGGCGCCGGCTTTAATATGCTACAGATGATAACGTGGAAACAATGTGCTTATCAAATTATACTTCTTCCCACAGAGAAAACCCATATTTGACAACGAATAAGTTTTTAGCGATGTGTACTTGAAAAAAAGATTGTTGCGATTGTGTGGTTGCGTGGATACACGTAATTTATCCGAATGAGTTAAGATTGCATATAATTGTAAGTTAACTGTTTATAGGACAAACCCCAATAGACAATAGTCTAATGACGCGCGACTTTGAAAGACGCTTAAGCATGTTTTTGTTAAGGGATTTCAAGCTAAAACAATTCCTTTTAATTTACTAGTTTTCGTTGCTTCGCGATTGCAGTCGCGATTGGGGGCGGAGGGTGGTGATTTAAAATCTGAAATTTCCTTAATCGTGAATTGATGTTTGACAATTATAAAACAAAACAGGATAAACTGTTTGGCTTTCTCGAGTGCTTTATAATAGAACAAAGCATTTGTGTTTGTTTTTTAACCTTTTTAGCCTGTGTAGCAGGCGCCTTAGTTTCGAGCGCGCGTATGGGAAACGCGAAAAACAACGTACAAAGACGCCTGCTACGCAGGCTAAACCTTTTTCCGCTCGCAAAACCTACCACGCCGTGGTTTATTTTAAGACAGCGTCGTTTTCCTGTCAGTCTTCGCCTTCCCTTATTTATAAAAGGTGAGAAATGGACCTTTTTATGACAACAAAAGCAAACAACAATAGCCAGTTTATCACACATACTTTTTTGTTGTCACAATCAGTTTGTCATCAGCGCGCGAAATGGCGGTATGCGAAGTTTTCTGTTGTGAGTTTATTGACCACAAGGGAAAAAAAACAAGCTAAAAAAATTGTCTTGTTCAAATAAAGCGTGGCCTTTTTCCGCTCGCAAAAGCTACCGAGATTACCGTGTTAGATTACCGTGCTGAGATTTTAGATATTGAACATGAAGCGAAAAAAAAAGGATGTACAAAGACAAATTGCTCAAGGATTTCCGTAATGTTTGTAATGATCATTCCAGTTTTTTTTATTTAGTTTAGTTTTTATCCACCATGGCCATAAGTACAGCTGAGAAAAATACTGAACATTTAACGCAAGCTAGGACAGTGAATTCAAACTTTTGACAAGGGATAGTTTTCTAATTTAATTAGTAATTTCTTTGCTGGCCATGAATAGATCCTTATCTCCGGGTTTCACTGTTGAAGATCTCAGGTTTTTACTGGCTAATAAAAAGTGCGAAACAGGAACAACTCTGGTTTTAGTAGAATTCACGGCATAGCAGTTTCAGTCACACCAGAGTCACGTCACGGAGAGTCACGGAGAGATTTATCAGCAACCTTCTCAGAATGTTTTTCTACATTTTTGTTCTTTTTGCTGCTGGCGCTCTTGCTAAAACCCAGCCTGAATGCAGCGAAGTGGAAGTACAAATTTGCAGAGATGCTCTTGGGAAAAACCAAACGTACCGTACGCCGCACAGTCTGCAACAACAGCAAACTTTGACGGAAGAGCTGCTACACCATTTCAAACTTTTATTTAAACTTCAATGTTCTGCACTGAGTCATCTTTTTGTTTGCACCGCACATTTTCAGTTCTGCACCAGCCACAATGATTTACCACCACTTCTGCCATGCCGTTCAGTTTGTCTTGATGTTTTTTTCCACTGCAAAGAGTATTATGATTTAGCTGCAATCGACTGGCCACCACATCTTAACTGCACCCTCTTTCCTGAACCACCACAACTTTGTTTAAAGCCACCATCCTCTACGCCATCATCTACCACGCCAAAATCATCCAGCCGCACACCGATCACCGCCACATCCACCACGGCACAAGTCATTTCATCGACCAGTACATCCACCACGCCACAAGTCATTTCATCGACCAGTACATCCACCACGCCACCATTCATTTCATCGACCAAATCCACCACGCCACAAAATCACGCCACAAGATCACCCACCACGCCACCCGGTCACTCCTCAAGATTTATTTTTTTTATTAGTGACTTTGTTCCAAGACTCTTTTCTTATTTGTCAATTGCGTTCGGTTTAATTATTAATGTTGTTTTAATGCCTTTTTTCGTTTTTATAATTTACTTTTTCTGGCTCAGGTTCAGGGGTCGCTCAAACGGTCAAGAAGAAGCCGACATACCGTTGCGCGAGCGATTGGGACCGTTGCCTCCTGTTCCTGAGCCTTAAGGAACATTTTATTCATTTTTCGTTTTTTAACTTTCATGTGTAGTTTGTTTGTTTTTTGTTTTGCTGTAGATTTTGCATAAATATAAGTAGCGTACGGTAGCTTGTAATTTTCGAGGGCATCTCTGCACACGCGCTCGTAGTGCGCGCGCTAGCCGTTTGTTTTTTGTTTTTTCGCGTTTTAATATAAGAATTTTGAACATGACGTCTGTTAATTTAAGAGTTTTTTCTCAGATATCTTTACAAACAATCAAAGCCTGGTTTTCACTAGAAGCTACTACTAGAAACGCGAGCACAAGCGCAAGGATAACAGCTCTTTGTATTTCACCGTGATTGAATTTCGATGCTTATGCTTGCGGAAAGCAAAACAAGGGCCATTTTTTTTTCCATTTCTCTTACTTGCGCTTGTGCTTGCGTCGGTTGAAGCTTAAGTTGAAGCTCGTTTACACCGTGAAGCTATTTTTATACCTAATCGTACCTTTTTGGTACGCTTCGGCGGCATATCAGGCGAGTTTGGTCGAGCCATGCCGGTTCGTATTTTGGCGAGACGCAGTCGAGCCAAAATACCCATGGCGAGACCAAACGAGCCTGATATGCAGTCGAAGCGTACCAAAAAGGTACGATTAGGTATTTACCGTACCCAAATTCAGCCAAAAGTCCGGTTATATTTTTCGCTCTGTTGAAGCCATGCTTGCAAAAAACGTACTGCAAATTATGTTGACTTGGACTTCAACACTTTTACCAAGTTCTTCTTCTGCCTTTTTTTCCACTCGTTTGTTTAGGGTTTCATTCTCTAAATTTTCAAAATCAAAATGAAGCGAAAAATTTGGAAATTCCGACTCCATTTTTTCATTTTCATTTTTTACTCGTCGGCAAACATCGCGCAATTGGCAAGCGCACTCAAGTTTAGTTTTGGCGGGAAAGTTTTTCTCTTTTTACGACCGCTAAACACCGCTAAATTTAAATTACAAAGTTCTGTTTTTATTGGTAAAACCTCCTCCTTAATTCATCGTACAGTAACACTACTTTACTTCAAAGTGACCGTGATATGGGGCATATCAGGTCAGTGACTTGATATCGTAGGATATCAGGACAGTAGATCGCGCTTCTGATTGGCTACTTGCGAATTTGGGTACGGTAATTATTCGAACAGTTTGACGCGCATCCAGAAAAACTTTCGTCCGGCGCAATCCGCGAGCTCGCCATTGAAATCGAAAGTATATTTCGAAACTGCTCATCGATATCGCATTGATAAATTCGCCACTAGTTTTCACTTGCGATACTGCTCATCGATATCGCATTGATAAATTCGCCACTAGTTTTCACTTGCGATCGTGTAAACGAGCCTTCAAACTACCTCTCTGTCAAAAATCGTTGTCTTTGATTTAATAAATCTTTTACTAGCCACACTCGCAGGTTATTATCTTTTTTTCTGGAGTGGAGTTCTGAACGTGAGTGCGAGTGAGAATTACGACTTAGTTTTAAATCAACTGGAATATTTTTGAAAAGAAGTTTTTAGATCCTTCTGCCGGTTGGCCGAAAGTGAAATTTTCTGCTCAAATGTTGTCACGTCGTTTTAATTCAACCTACGTGAATCTCTAATCAACGTATTACTATCACACGTGCTGCCGCGAGTAGTACGCGCAAGTCATTATTTCGTTGACGTAACCATCATTGTTTTACTCTCCCCCTGTTAGTCTAGCTGTGTTTTCCCTAGTGGTCTCCCGTGGGGAAAAAAATGTCATCATCGAAAAATTTGCCGACTAGATCCGACTTAACCCGAGTCTAGGTTCGCGTCACCGAACATCTAAGTCCCCAAGGGGGGATAACAAAAGCGTCATTGTCTTGAAAAATCCTAACCATAACAGTAGGCAAAGTTTGATACGCTGGCATTCTTCAGGAAAGTCAGATTATTCGCAAGACGCGTTCAAAACCTCGTGGAAATGTTCTTTTCACCTTTCGAGCACCTTTCGAGCTTCGTCTTCATTTCAAAGATTAAAGATTATTATTAAAGATTCCACGCTGTGTTTACTAGTTTCACTCCTGGGGTGAAAATGACGACCGTGAAATCAAAATCATGCCGTAATTATTTTTTATTTCGCTCTGTCTGTTGCCGTGAAATTGATCCGAGTCACCATGTGAAATGTAAACATTTATACGTTGAATTATGTTGCGTGTTCACGGACTCATTTTCTGTTAGTTACTGTTATAACTTTGAAGTAAATTGCTTTCGTAAAAGAGGAACTTGTTCCGTTTCTTCAATAAGCTTCAATCTTTCTGTGGTTTTATAAAATTGCAACAGACTGAAAACTAGTTTCAAGCGGCAAGAGGCAAAATTGCACCTATATGCAAGGTTAATTGTCGCTCTGGCGGCATCCCAAATTCTTTGTCTTGTCTTTCGTCAAAAACAAAAAATAATCACAACAAACACGAGTATGTAAAGAAGAGTTGAAGGCAATTGACTTTTCAAACATGAAATCTCGAACGTTTCTATTCATTTCTGCTCACAACATGCAATTCCATCCCATTTATGCGTCGTCGCTTGTCGTGAATAAAAACGTTCTTCATTATTCTTTACTGTGCTATGACCAACGAAGAGCGATTTAATAATTTTTTTCTGCGATTTTTTCTAAATGCCTTCTTTTGTCTGCTCTCGCTCTTTTTATTAACTTCCTTGTCTTTCATCTGGTAAAGGTGATGTCTTTGTTCCTTCACTCGTTCTGAACGGCAGTTCATGAGGCTGCGTTTCAGCACACGTCCATTCGTTATGTAGGATCTTGGAGCACTATGTTGTGCAGTAAGAATGGCAGGCTCCCAAGTCTTTCCTTTTCTTATTCTAGCTGTTTCACCCTCCTTAATACTTGGCAGCTGCTAAGCATTCCGATCATAGTATATCTTCTGCTTATCACTCCGCTGTTGCAGCTTCTGTTGGGGGCTATCAACCACTTGAGGTTTCAAGAGAGACTCCACAGTAGGTAGTTTGGACTTCAACATGCGACTCATTAACAGCTGAGCAGGTGACTCCTTAAGTCCAGAGATAGGTGTGTTCCTGTACTCCAGTAGAGCAATGTAGGGGTTATTTCCGTCTGCACAAGCTTTTCTAAGTAAATTCTTGATGGTCTGGATTGCTCTTTCACTCATCCCATTGGACTGTGGGTATCTGGGACTTGATGTGGGGATTTCAAATCCCCACTCACTTGCAAAATTACGGAAAGCCTTGCTTGAGAAGGGCATGTTGTCGGCAACAACTTCATCTGGAATACCATGTCTGGCATAGATTGATTTCATGCTAGTTATAACAGAGCTAGCTGTCTTGTCTTTCATAAGACAAAGTTCAGGATACTTAGAGTAGTAGTCAACCACAACTAAATAAGAGTTAGTGTTCAGTCCAAATATGTCTGCACCAAGCTTCTGCCATGGTCTCTGGGGGACTTCATGAGGCAGGAGAGGCTCTTTCTGGTTCTCTCTTTGATACTTGAGACATACTGGGCATTTAGCCACCAGTCTCTCAATTGCAGTAGACATGCCTGGCCAATAGACTACAGCTCTGGCCCTTGACTTACACTTTTCAATACCAAGGTGACTCTCATGGATACAATTCAGGACATCTTGTCTCATATCTTGGGGGATTATGAGCCTCTGGCCAAGGAACAACAGGCCTTCTACTTCATGAATTTCACTACGAAGACTCCAGTAATGGGCAACTGATGCAGGCAATTGGCTTCTGTGGGAAGGCCAACCATTCTTAACAACTTTACATAATTTCTGAAGGTCCTCATCTTGTGCTGTTGCAGACTTCATTTGCGTCAATTTCTCCTGGGTCATGGGAAGATTTGTAATGAGGCTATGGACCATCACCTCCATGTCATCGTTCAAATCATCATCTGTAGGCTGCTCATTCAGAAAGGCTCTTGAGAGTGTATCTGCTACATACATGTATTTGCCTGGAACATAAGAGATGTTGACTTCATACTTCTGAAGTCTCAGAAGCAGGCGTTGAAGTCTTGGAGAAGAATTAACCAGTGGCTTCTTTGTGATTGATACCAGTGGTTTATGGTCTGACATAACATCTACTGGTCTACCATAAACGTAATGATTGAATCTCTCGCAGCCAAATACCACTGCAAGAAGTTCTTTCTCTATTTGGGCGTAGTTAACTTCTGCTTGGGTGAGAGATCTTGATGCGTAGGCAATTGGGTGGCCATCCTGGAGAATGCATGCTCCTAGACCTGACTTAGAGGCATCCACTTGCAAATTGACTGGCTTGGAAGGATCAAAGAACTTTAAAACAGGCTGACTTGACAGGATCTCCTTTAGATGCTCCACTGCCTGTGTGTGCTCATGTGACCAGATCCAAACTACATCTTTCTTCAACAGGCTTCGCAAGGGGGCAGTAGCTTCTGACTGATTAGGAATAAACTGAGAAAAATAGTTCACCATTCCCAAGAATCTCCGCAGCTCTTCTCTGTTCTAGGGTAATGGCATTTGAATTATGGCTCGCACTTTCTCGACATCTGGCTTCAATCCTGATTCAGACACAATGTTCCCCATGTACTTGACTTCACTGACTTTGTACTAGAGCTTTGCTGGATTGAACTTAACTTTCGCTTCTCGTGCCCTTAGCAAAAGCTTTCTCATGATTGCATCATGCTCAAACTCATCTTTAGCAGCGATAATTATGTCATCAAATATGACTTCCACACCATCAATGTCTCCAAATATGGATTCATTCTTTTTCTGAAAAACCTCTGGTGCTGAACTTATACCAAATGGCATTCTTTTAAAGCGATAACGGCCATACGGAGTGTTGAACGTGCAGAGGTGAGAACTTTCATCATCTAGACACACTTGCCAGAAGCCATCCTTTTCATCCACTATGGAGAAGACTTTCTTGCCACTTAGACGACTTGCTATATCTTCTGCAGTTGGAATCCTGTGGTGCTCTCGGCGAATTGCCTTGTTAAGATCTCTGGGATCTAAACACAGGCGCAGGGACCCATCACGTTTCTCTACAATGACGAGACTGTTAACCCACGGAGTGGGTCTGTCCACTTTCTGAATAATATCTCTCTCTTCTAGCTCCTGGAGTTTTTCTTTCAGCTTCTCAAGCAGACTATATGGCACTCGCCGTGGTGGGTGAATGACAGGCTCAACTGTATCATCCAATTCAATGTGATAACTGCCTTCCATACAGCCCAGTCCAGTAAAGACGTCAGGAAACTCATCCAAAATTTCTTCCTTTGTGAGTGGGGCCTGGGCAACACTCTCTACTCTTCTCACCAAATTTAATTTTTGGCAAGCTGAAAGTCCCAAAATCGGTGGTGATTCAACAGCGGCGACAAAAAATGGCAGGTTTTGTTTCATTCCACGAGCTTCACAGTGTAAGTTTAGTGTTCCTTCAGGTTTAACCTTGAAGTCTCCATAAGATGAGAGAATGACGCTGGTTTCCGAAAGCGGTGACTTATTTCTGAGTTTCAAGTACACACTGAGTGGCCACACATTCGCTTCGGCTCCTGTGTCCAGTTTGAATTTAATCGGTGTTCCGCCGACACGTAAATTCGTAAACCAAGCCGAGTCTTCGACAGGCGGTGCACTAGTCACTGTTCCGATAAATAATTCTTGATCTCCATTATCTGATTGAGCTTCTAATTTGACTCCACAAATGGCGCCTTGATCGCTCGGAGTGACTACGTGTACGGGAGATTTCATTTGCGGACAAACTCTGGCGAAGTGATCTTTTCCTTTACAGACGAGACAAAGCTTTCCAAACGCAGGACAAGACTTTGGTAGATGCTTAGTACCACACTTCGAACAGTTGAACGGTAATTTAGGACGCGGCGGTTTTGGACGCCTTGAATTGAACTTGTTTTCGACCCAATGAACTGGAACGCTCTTGTCAGAATCTTCCAATTCCTTTATTTGACTCGAGCTTGCTTCGCTGCTTTTTCTAGGGTAAGGTCTGACGATTCACGGAGCAGTCGTTCTTTCAGTCGGGTATCTCTCACACCAAACACAATTCGGTCGCGGATCATGAGGTCATGCTGATCGCCAAATTCACAGGACTTTGCACGTGTTTTCAGCTCGGTGATAAACTGATCAATTGTCTCGCCTTCTTGCTGTTTACATTCCCAAAATCGATATCTTTCGAACACAGTGTTCTTTCTCGGGTTGACATACTCCTCAAACTTCTTCTTAAGAACAGCAATCTTGTTTGGATCCTCACCAGTAGCAAACTTGAAGGTATTATAAATTTCCAGCGCTTCTTCACCGACCACGTGAAGCAGGATCGCGCACTGAACTTTCTCGTCTTCTTTTATTTTGCCAGACGCCGTCAGATAAAGGTCGAATCGTTGGACCCATCTTCTCCAATTTTCACTTGGATTTCCTTGAAGCGACAAAGCTTCCGGAGGCTTGAACGAATCCATTTTACCAGATTTTACTCCTGGTACCATGTAATGTTTGTCACTAAGACTCGGACGCACACAGCGACATCTTGAATTCTTTATTCAACAACACAACTGGTCACGTGCAACATAATGTATTCTAATTTATGCAAGCTTAAACATGACAGCGTGGGTCCACGCGACAGACGATTTGTAGCGTCTAACAAAAACGCCCCCACTCTCGAAGTCATAAAATTGCGCGGATACACACAACTTTCACGGAAAATATTTTTGTTTTGTAATTTTTAATAAAATTTGGCCGACATTGTAAAGCTGCCTTGAACGAAAAATGCATTTGAAGACTCTCTTTGCGACAATAAGCTACAACTTCATGCGAAGATTTCGTAACTCGTGGAATAATTAAATCTCGATCAAATCTAAATACTGTCTGAGACGCGTGACGTTTGGTAAGTTTAACTTCCGCAAAAACGGGACAGTTAACTTAATTTTAAGTACAGCATTTAAGACTTACAAGCAGAAAATAACCCCAAAACGAGTAGAGCGGAGTACAAATTGGCAAACTTTTATAATAGCGAATCGAGGCTTAATGTGGTGTGATATATTTTATCAAAATGGTTAGTCATATTGTCAATAAACCGCATTAAGCCAACAAACTTCAAGGATGAAATCAAATAGAATAGAAGAACCATGAATGTGCACTAGGGGTCAGCGAGAAAATTTTCGCGTTGTGTTTACGAAACGTCTGTGTTTATGTTATGTACTCAGCGCTTAGTTATAGTCTAGTAGTCGTAAAGTGTTCAGCTTGGTTTGAAGATTGAAAGTTTAACGAAAACTGAAGATGAACTCGTCGTTTGAAGACTTGGGTTTGCCCGCTCACCTTGATAGAGGTCCTGTTTATGTTCACCGTCATGGGAGCATCTAATGACTCATGCGAGACGGTCATTAAAGCTTTTGAAAATAAGCTTAGCAATGTTGTTGCTGATGTCAAAGCTATCGCTCGTGCACTGAATGTCGGTAATCCGCCAGGTAAAAATAAAGCCTTGATTATGCCGTTTGATCGCTTTCTTTTAATTTAATGTCGTCTCGGTGGCTCGATAAACTGTTTGACTGAATTGTAAATTCTCACACACAGGTCCATCTTTTACCTCGTGCAGAGACATTTACCAAAATCACAAGTAAGTGAAACTGTACCCGACAACAGAATTGAAGTTTATTTTTTCTTTATCCTTTCTTTTTCAGGCTGCCAGTACAGAAATAAAAAAAAACGAGTCAGAGAACGGAAGCAGAGAAATCGCCTTTTAATATAATCAATCGTCCTTTCTGAACCGTCTGAACTCAAACGGCTGCAGACCGAAGTAGAAGGCAGAGATGTAAAAAACGGAAGCGAGTTCGCATACGGCAAGGATAGCTTTTTGCCCTTCTTCTGGCCATTAATTGCTAAAGGAACGGTTTGCAGAATTTTATTCGGTCTAAAATGAGGTGATACTTACGTCGTTGGCACCAAGATAGGCCTTTAGACGCGCTGACATTTTTTTTTCTCAACTGGCATAAGTTTCCTGCGAAGTTCAGTATTCTGCTTTAAATTTAATAATTTGCATTTTTGCTTTCAACCTTTCAAGGTATAGGTAACTTTCACTTCGAGTTCATATGCAATTTATTACAGAAAATGGCCTTGCTTGTGTAAAATATTTCATTTCATTCATCAGGTCGCGAGGAAACAAGGCGTACTTGCTGCAGACAAACAGTGGGAAGATCTCTGTGTATTGTCACATGACCAGCCACGGTATTGGCGCATGCGGAGGTGGGGGATGGACACTGGTCATGAAAACTGATGGCCAAAGGGTATAATAAGAGACGAAAGCAAGGACTGTTATTTCATTGACCTTCCCACATTACATCATCCGACATTTGACGAATTTAAAGAATATATCGATTAACAAGATTACAACAGTTGAAAAGGTTCTTAAACGCTGGCTTTTGTCTTTTTTCCTTTCAGTCAACCTTCCACTACAATTCCCACTTTTGGAGCGATAGAAATGCCTATAACCTTGCAGGAGGCAAGACCGGGTTTGACTCACAAGAGACCAAGTTACCGACCTACTGGAACACACCCTTCTCCAAGATCTGCCTCGGAATGAAGATCGGCCATCAGAACAAGTTCATTGTCATCAACAAGCGGGCCAACTCTCTGTACTCACTGATCGCTGATGGGCAACACCGCGCCATCTCACTGGGTCGTAACACGTGGAAGACGTTGATTGGTCCACAGGCCTCTTTGCAGCACTACTGTAACAAGGAGGGCTTCAATGCTATGTGCTATAGTGGAGCTTCTAGAGCAAGGATCGGCATCCTTGGTAACGAACAAAATGCCTGCACCTCTTGTGATTCCAGAATCGGTTATGGTACAGGAGGGTATACTGATGACTCCAACACGTGTGGAAACCAAGCAACGCACTCGCCAGATAATGGCAACAAACACATCAAAGCCATGGGTTATATCTTGGTGCAGTGATAAGAACTGTCTCCATGCCTTTTTCATCCAGCTCTGAAGTTAACTGATTTACCCAACAACTGTTGTAGTTTGATTTTGAGAAGAAAAAAACAGTGTTGTAAAACAAATAAAACGTGGTGATGGGAATAAATAATGTTTGTGCCTAATATTATTGTGTATTAAAATTGCAGACTGCACATCGAGACAAGCGCAATCTTCAAGACTCTTGTAATAATTAGTTTGACTGCACGCAGAAGTACTTCTATCAAACCCCTGAATGAACAGCTCAAGTCGGATTTATTTCTGAAACTCGATTACCTGCGATAAAAATACAGCGCTAATATACCTTGACATCGAAGGAATACTAAATTGTTAATGACGATAAATATTGATGACTCCCAAGTTACACATCGAAAAAAAATGCCAAAAAGAGTTAAAGAGACAGCCCATTGAGAGAAGTATGTCTCAAAAGCACAAGATGGTTGAAAAAATCAGAGGAAAATTGTCCAGTGAAAGAATATTTGCCAAGTAAAAGAATATTTCCCACTAAATCTCCAGAACGCCATACCCACATGTTGTTTTGCACAGTTTTCAGAGAAAACATTTGTCAAATGACAAACAAAAGGGATTTTTCTGTCTTTAAAACAATTTGAAAATGGAACTTCCATCTTAGAAATGACCTTTTTTGGCTTAGATATTTTTCAATAAAATCTCAGATAAAAACACAAGAAACAATGTATCTCTAATTAACTGAAAGGCATTTGCATGCTTTAGAAAATTTTAATGTGGCTGAAATATAGCGAAAAAAGAGAAGGCTAGAATTTGAAATATGAAATTAGATAGAATAAAATATAAAATAGAAACTTTATTAACGTGTCAAATAACCACTAAGCTCGGGAAAACCCATTTAACAATTGGTTCATGCTTTAGCGTGCTCCATCGAGTTATGGAGCACGCGGGAAGTTTGGAGAGCACGAGAGAAGCGTAAGAGTTGCCCGAGGCGATAGCCGAGGGCAACTCTAGCTTCTTGAGTGCTCTCCAAACTTCCCAAGTGCTCCATAACTCGATGGAGCACAGCTAAAAGCATGAACCAATTGTTTTATAACATTGCCGGTGGAATTTTGCATCAAAACCGGCTGCGGGGAAAAACTGTGTTTATTGTGTGCAGTGTGAGAACATAAACTTAGCGGTCGAGTAATAAATTACACATGTACAAGTTTACACGATTGGAGCAGGTTGTGTCAAATGGCTGATAAATTTACTAAGTTTATACGGTGGCAGAGCGAAGGAAAAAAAGGACGAAAACAGCAAATACTGCTGTTGATTCTGAGGTTAGTTTTCGCTGAATTAAAATTAAAATGTTTACTCCCGAGTGGAAGAAAATTAAAACAAAACAACCTCGAACAACCGAACAGATTCCAAGGGTTAAAAGAGTCAAAGAATTCGGTTCCATGCTTAGTTTTAAGTATTTTTGTGGACCGATTTTATTTGTAATTGATGTAAATAAACATTTATTTTTGAAAACGGTATTTGAATGAAGCGCCCGATGAAGTAAGCTTAAATTTTTCCCGAGCGGCAAAATCACAACAGAGCCGTAGACGCTTTGGTGTAATGCTTAAAACGCGAAAACTTTCGTCATGCAGCTAGTTTTTAGTGCCATCGAGCTGTTGTCATTCATGGTTGGCCCATTCTTCCACGTTAGGGCCGTGAAAAAAATGATTTTCGTCCTTCGAGACTCGCTCGTTAGTTGTTATTGTTTGAATGAAGAGAAGTACACAAACAACTTCGACGGTAAAATCGAATTTATTTTCTCTTTCGCTCTCCGTCTCATAATAAGAAACAGCTTACCTTGTAGCTCGTATCCTTGGAAAAATATTGAAAGAATTGACTTTTCATATTCCGAAGATAATATGTCATCGCTTTAGCAAAACACAGCGTATGAGCTTTACTCAGTGAGATTTTCACTCGTCGATTACGTCATCAGCGTGCTCCATCGGGATTTTAAGCACGCTTACGTATACTGAATTTGATTGCGCGGCTCTGCTAGCTATGTTATAAACTAATTTGGAAACTCGAAATGAATACATTCTATATGACAATTAAAAAATATTTAAAAAATATTTCGATTTCAACATTTACGGTCTTTTGCGTTTCTTGAGTGAATAGTTTGTGCCAACAACAAGTGCCTTGGTTGAATTGGGATTGAATTTTTTAAACATTCGAAACTCGCTAAGTGCAAAAGAGCGTACTAACGTATATGATGGACTACAGAGACACATTTCTTCTCTAGCGTGACAATAACCATAATACAACTAAAATATCAGTGCGCAAGATTAATTGGGCATAAAATTCTGGGTGAACATCACAAAAATAAGTATAGAAGAATTTAAGCAAGAAAAGGGAGAGCAAACGAAAACGCTAAGCACTAGCAAAACAGTTTGGGTCTGGGAAACACTGAAAATGAAGACCTTTAACCACCTCTTTTGAATTATTTTCTTTTTTTTCTTTTTTTTTTGTCCGACACTATCAACACTATTGAAAGTTTAACCTTATTACTTAGTAATAACAGCAGTAACCTTCCAAAAAAAAAAGAATGCGGGAATATGAAACACGTAATATGCAATGGAGCTCTTTATCAGTTATGAGCTTTGGAGTTGTTAAAGGAAAATCTTTGCACAAAACAGTAAGACGTTTGTGCTTTGTTTTGTTTGTCAACATTTTCTTTAGATTTTACAGTTTGTTTTGGGAATTGCCTCTTATTTTCCAGGTGAGAGCAACTTGACAGTTGTGTCTTTCCCTCTCCTCAAGAAATGACCCATCCATCTCCATCGCCTTACCTTCACGGTTTCTGAGATAGGTCTCTCCCTAGCTCTTCTATAGAGATCACAGTTAGCGATCGTGTGGCCAGTATATGCCGAGTCTCTCCATAGAAATGTTCGGTGCAAAACGTCTAGCTGCTCAATATCTGCTGCATCATTGACCTCTAGACAGGATTAAGCGTGGCATTTGCTCTTCTCCGGCGAGTGATGCCTTCGTGTGATCCACCTTCTCCGTGGACGGTGGCTCCTAGGTAGATGAATGAGTTGACGTCTACAACTTCTTGTCTGTCGATGAAAATCGGGTCAGCAACCTTTGTATTGGTGGTGTTGATGCGTAGACCAGTGAACCTTGGGAGCTGATGGAGGCGGTTGCACTTCTCACGGAGGTCTTTGTGCCGGCGTGAGAGAAGAGCTATATCGTTTGCATAGTCAAGATTATTTAGGACTGCGTTGAGCTTCCATCTCAAACCTCTCCTTGTGTTGCTGGTGTTCTTTATTATCTAGTCAGTGATGATTTTGAAAAGAAAACCAGACATAACACAGCCCTGCATGACACCTGTCTTTACAGGAAACCTGTCTGATGTCTGCCGAAGTTCAACAACACAGCAGCGGGTGCTTCCATTGTAAAGTTCTCGTATGATGTTGACGAAGTTGTCAGGAAAGCCGTTATGCCTAAGGATGTTACAGAGCCAGTCTCGTTTTACGCTATAGAATGCCTTCTGGATGTCAATGAAACCAATGTACAAAGGCGCTTGCCACTCAGTACTCTGTTCTAAGATATTTCTAGGGATGAAGATCTGTTCAGTTGTTCTACTTCCTCTTCGGTAGGCGGCCTGCTCTTGCCGTTATCTCTTCACGACTGCTTCCTGCGTCCTAACAGGAGCATTCGGCAGAAGACCTTGTAAGGTACTGAAAATAAGGAAATTCCTCGGTAATTATCACAGATAGACGAATCCCCCAGCATTCTGGCCATGAGAGATCTCCTCCAGTCAGACGGGGCTTTACACTGGTTGAGAGTCGGTTACACTGGTTGCAGATGTACAGAAGACGGTTCAAGGCGATTGCGGGGCTGGCTTTCAGCATTTCTGCACTGATGCTGTTCACACCGGTAGCTTTACCATTCTTCAGCCGAGATATGGCTCGTCTTACCTCTTGGATTGCGAAGGGGCTCGTATCTATCTCTATAGGTCCTTTGCAGGCGTCGAGCTGGCATCCTTCAGGAAAGTCAGATTCTTCGCAAGCCACGTTCAAGACCTCGTAGAAATGTTCTCGCCATCCTTCAAGCACGTCTTCCTCTGTGGTGATGACTTTACCATCTTTAGCCCGTATCCCAGTGCTTTGCTTCTTAAAGCATCCACTAAGTAGCTTCGTCTTCATTACAGGTTATTCTGGTGCGCTACTCTTTTAGCCTCTTCTGCGATTTTTACCAAAGGCCTCCTTTTGTCTGCTCTCGCTCTTTTTATTAACTTCCTTGTCTTTCATCTGGTAAAGGTGCTGTCTTTGTTCCTTCACTCGTTTTGAACGGCAGTTCATGAGGCTGTGTTTCAGCACACGTCTTCAATGTAGTTCCAGATAGAGGGGCTCAACCAATGCTTTCCCCCTTTGCCCAAGAGTTTCAGTCACCGTGCTGCGGTAGATGTCTCGATACCTTCTCCATGCATCATCTACACTCAGGTCTTCACTATCCAAAGCTTCGAAACGGTTCTTCAGGGCTAAGCTGAGATTTCCCTGGTGCAAGGAGTCAAAAACAAGGCAAGGCAACAAAAACGCTTTAAGGATACCCATTAACACAACCTGAAGCAGTGCGGCATCAACCCCGAAAACTGGGAGCAGTGAGCCAACGACCGGCCTAGCTGGAGAAATGCAATCCAAACTGATGAGGCGCACAATGAGCAACAGATAAAGGAACACAGTGAGAGACTCCGCTTGGCAAGAAAAGAGAGACAAAAAGATGCCAGCGCAGTTCCAACCTCTACTAAATTCAGATGTCCAGTCTGTCCGAGAATTTTTTTCTTGCCGAATCGGACTGCATAGTCACCGGCGAATTCATATGAACTAATTTAAATAAGTGCCAAGTGGACATTCTACTCGATATTATTACGAGGGATTGCCAACACCTGAAACACAACAAACACTTGTGAGGAGCACGCCGCTTACGGGAGCTTCGACTGTGGTTACATACCGCTAACATGGCAAATGCTAACATAGCAAATAGTCTAAAAGAGAATAGCAGCTTGAAATGTCAATCATCTTCTGTGTAGTCCCTTAACACTAATATAAGACACAGCAAGGTCGTTTCCGTTGTTGTCAGTTTAACAGCTGTAATAATAAAGATTTTCATGTTAGGCGATATTGTGTAGCAGGGGCTTATCCGATCGATGGCGAGCCATCAGAGTAGGCGCAAAGTGATTTTCATCTCTCTCAGAAAACGTCTCCAGATCTGCAACGATAAATTACAGTCTTGTAAAAAATAAAGTCGATACAGATTAAGATGTAGCTTTGGTGTTATGACATCGACAGGAAGAAATTGTCACACAATCTCATTTGTTTTTCAATTCTTTGTTGATTTACTTAAACTAATACTTGTATCGTCATTTCCTGAAGGTCGGTAAAGTCTGACAAGGTTATTGCTTGATTTTAATTAGCAAACTATTGTTTTTTGTATCGAAGCTTCAAAGGATTGAAGTTTTGCCGGGATAAACTTCAACTTTCTGCAATCAAGTAAATTGTTACAAACATGACAAATGAAGAGGCACTCGTACCTTAATTTCACTCAAGTATTTTGACTTTAGCAGGGGACGGAGATCGTAAGGCGCGTGGGGTCCACGCGACAGACGATTTGTAGCATCAAACAAAAACGCCCCCACTCTCGAAGTCATAAAATCGCGCGGATACACACAATTTCACGGGAAATATTTTTGTTTTGTAATTTTTAATAAAATTTGGCCGGCATTGTAAAGCTGCCTTGAACGAAGAATGCATTTGAAGACTCTCTTTGCGACATAAGCTACAACATTCATGCGAAGATTTCGTAACTCGTGGAACATGTGGAATAATTAAATCTCGATCAAATCTAAATACTGTCTGAGACGCGTGACGTTTGATAAGTTTAACTTCCGCAAAAACGGGACAGTTAACTTAATTTTAAGTACAGCTTTTAAGACTTACAAGCAGAAAATAACCCCAAAACGAGAACAGCGGAGTACAAATTGGCAAAATTTTATGATAGCGAATCGAGGCTTAATGTGGTGTGATTCATTTTATCAAACTGGTTAGTCGTATTGTCAATAAACCTCATTAAGCCAACAAACTTCAAGGATAAAATTAAATAGAATAGAATAGAACAACCACGATTGGGCGTTAGGGGTCAGCGAGAAAATTTTCTCGTTGTGTTTACAAAACGTCTGTGTATATGTAATGTACTTAGAGCTTAGTTTTATTCTATTAGTTGTAAAGTGTTCAGTTTGTTCAGCTTGGTTTGAAGATCGAAAGTTTAACGAAAACTGAAGATGTACTTGTCGCTGAAGGCTTGGGTTTGCGCGCTCGCCTTGATAGAGGTTCTTTTTGTGTTCACCGTCATGGGAGCATCAAGTGACTCATGCAAATCTTTTGATAAAAGGCTCAGGAATGTTGAAGCCGATATCAAAGCTATTGCTCGTGCTTTGAATGTCGGTAATCAACCAGGTAAAATATAGCCTTCATTACATTGTTTCGTCGCTTTCTTTTTATTGACGTCTCAGTGGCTCGATAAACTGTTTTACTGAATTGTAATTTTTGCACACACAGGGACTTCTTTCACCTCGTGCAGAGACATTTACCGGAATCACAAGTAAGTAAAACTCTACCTGTCATCAGCATTGAATTTTAATTTTTTCCCTTTATCCGTTTTTTTTTTTTCAAGCTGCTAGTACAGGAGTGGAAAATGAGTGAGAGAACCGGACGGAGAGAAATCGCCTGCTCATATAATCGATCGTCCTTTTTTAACCGTCGGAACTACATTAGGCGCAGATTGAAGTAGGTGGCAGAGATGTAATAAGAGAAAACCAGTTCGCATACGGCAATGATTGCTTTCTGGCTTTTTCGTCCATAATTGAGAACGGAACGTTTCTTAAAATTTTATTCTGTCTAAAAGGCACCAAGATACGCTTTATTAGCGTGCTGGCAAGTTCGCTCAACTGCCATAAGTTTTCTGCACAGTTCAGTATTTTACTTCAAGTTCAGTACCGTTTTGCTTCCAACCTCTCAAGGAGTAGGTCACTTTAACTCCAAGTTGTTATGCAGTTACAGAGAATTGCTTTTGTAGGCTGTGTCTTATATATTTAGTTTCATTTATCAGGTCGCGAGGAAACAAGGCGTACTTGCTGCAGGCCAACAGTGGAAAGATTCCTGTGTATTGTCACATGACCAGCTACGGTATTGGCGCATGCGGGGGTGGAGGATGGACACTGGTCATGAAAACTGATGGCCATAAGGTATAATAACAGACGATAGCAAAAACTGTGACTTATTTAACCCTCCCATATTACCCCATTCAACGTTTGGCGAATTTAAGGAGGTTACAGCAGTTGTGAATATTAAGCTAAGTTGAACTATTCCTTTCTTCTCATCTAGTCAACCTTCCACTACAATTCCCAACTCTAGAGCAACAAGAATGAGTTTAACATTCCTGGAGGAAAGACTAGGTTTGATCATCACGAGACCAAGTTACCGACCTACTGGAACACGCCGTTCTCTAAGATTTGTCTTGGTTTCCTTGTCATCAACAAGCAGGCCAACTCTCTGTACTCACTGATCGCTGACGGGAAATTCCGATCCACCTCACTGGGTCGTCACGCATGGCAGACGCTGATTGGTTCACAGGCCTCGTAACAGTCTTTCTGCAACAAAGAAGGGTTTAATGCAGTTGGTGACAGCTCTCAGCAATCCAAAGCAAGAATTGGCATCCTTGGCAACAATCAAAACAACTGCGCTACTTGCGACTCCAGAATCGGGTTTGGTACTGGAGGGAATGTTGATGACTCCAACACGTGTGGAAACGAAGCCACGCACTCATCAGATAATGGAGACAAACACATCAAAACCATGGGTTATATCTTGGTGCAGTGATAAGAACTGTCTCCATGTCTTTTTCATCCAGCTCTGAAGTTAACTGATTAACCCAGCAACTGTTGTAGTTAGATTTTGAGGAAAAAACAGTGTTGTAAAACAAATAAAACATGGCGATTGGAATAAATAATGTTTATGACTAATTTTGTGGCGTTTTAAATTTTACACTGCACTTCGGGACAAAAACGCAATCTCCGAGACCCTTACGATTCGTTCCTTAGCACGCAGAAGTATTTTAATCGAACCCCTGAAGGAACCGTTCAAGTCAGACTTATTTCTGGAACTCGATTCCCTGCGATAAAAATGACACAGCGCTTATTTACCTTGACATCGAAGGATACTGAAAGTGTTAATAAGTTACACATCCAAAAAAATACCAAATAGAGTTAAAGAGACAGCCCATAGGGAGTAGCGAAAGTATAAGATGGTTGAAAAAAACTAGGAAAATTGCCCAAGATACTTTAGTGAAAGAATATATTCCACTAAATCTAGATCTCCAGAACTTCATGAACATGACAAGCTTTTTCTATATTTTGAAAACATTTTAAAACATTTCAGTTTGTCAAATGACAACCTATAGAGATTTTTGTTTTTAAAACAGTTTTGAGATAAACTTCTATCTTAGAAATCACTATTTTTTGGTTTGCGGTATCTTCTATAAAACTCTCAGTCAGCTGAGAAACACACGAAACAAATGTTTTTCCAACTAAAAAACATCTCCGACTTATTTCAACATCGCATTTATCATTCCTAAGGAACAGTTGATTAAACCTTGTGCAACCGTCTTACAACAATTGCTCAGCTCTCTTCTTACATCAAACATTCTTCTAACCTGATAGACTTTCAAACAAATTTGAAAAAAAAATACTTTTTTGACTTAAGTTTTCTGACCGATATCAAAATCACTCTCTGATAGCTCGCCATCGATCGGATAGTCCCCTGCCACACAGTATGGTCAAAGACGCTGATTGGCTCACAGGCCTCCTTACAGCGCAACTGTAACAAGGAAGGGTTCAATTCAGTGGGCGCTGATATTCCCCATTCAAAAGCAAGGATCGGTATCCTTGGTAACCAAGAAAATGACTGGAATACCTGTGATTCCAGAATCGGGTTTGGTACAGGAGGGTATCCTGATGACTCCAACACGTGTGGAAACCAAGCAACGCACGATCCAGATAATGGAGACAAACACATCAAAGCCATGGGTTATATCTTGGTGCAGTGATAAGAACTGTCTCCATGACTTTTGCATCTAATTCAAGCAAAAATAATCTCCCGTCAAAAGAGCTCTGAAGTTAACTGATTAACCCAACAACTTTGTACGTAGTTAGATTTGAGAAGAAAAAACAGTGTTGTAAAACAAATAAAACGTGGTGATGGGAATAAATAATGTTTGTGACTAAAGTTGAGTTTGAAAATGCTCGCTGCACATCGGGACAAACGCACCTCTGAGACCCTTAAAATTCGTTCAGCAGCGCACAGAAGTTTTTAGATGAAACCCCTGAATGACCAGTTCAAGTTGGGCTTATTTCTGTAAATCGATTACAAGCGGTAAAATAATACAGTGCTTATTTACCTTGACATCGAAAGAATATTGAAATTGTTAATGACGATAAATGTTGATGACTCTCAACTGATGCCCAGTTGAGAAAAGTATTCCTCGTAAGTACAAGATGGTTAAAAAAAAGAAATTGCCCGAAATACCCTAATGATATAATATTTCACTTATGTCCAGAAATGCACGCAACGACGAAAATGACGAAATTGACGAAATTTCGTCAAATTCGTCATTTGACGAAATTTCGTCAAATTCGTCAAGCCAGCAAAGTTATGTCATTTAACTCAACCCATGCAGTGCTGACGAATTTGACGAAATTGGCGAAAATGACGAATTCGACAAAATTTCGTCAAATTCGTCAAGCCAGCAAAGTTATATCATTTAACTCCACCCATGCAGTGCTGACGAATTTGACGAAAATGACGAAATTCACGAAAATGACGAATTCGACAAAATTTTGTCAAATTCGTCAAGCCAGCAAAGTTATGTCATTTAACTCAACCCATGCAGTGCTGACGAATTTGACGAATTTGACGAAAATGACGAAAATGACGAATTTGACGAAAATTCGTCAAATTCGTCAAGCCAGCAAAGTTATGTCATTTAACTCAACCCATGCAGTGCTGACGAATTTGACGAATTTGACGAAAATGACGAAAATGACGAATTCGACGAAAATTCGTCAAATTCGTCAAGCCAGCAAAGTTATGTCATTTAACTCAACAACTGGAAATGTGCATACATACATGAATCCCTCGTTCTTTAGACATGACACAGGTTAAAACATTACAACAACAATTTTGTTGTGGTCTGTTATTCTATTTGCATATTTGTATGAGAATCAACTCAATTATGCAATCTTACCAACTTCATGAGATATATGTTCCAATGAAAACAATTAACCTCATTTGGTTTAGGCATCTTTCCTATCCATGCAGAATTTCCTGCTGTCGTAGGAGACGTTGATATACTGAAGCTCTATCGAAATCAGGAATGCCACTTGCACAGGCTCAACATGTTGACACATTGGACATGTCTCGTTCTTCAAACATGGTCAGGTAAACATGGAGAAGAAAATACAAGGAATCTTTCGTATCCATGCAGCCTTTCCTGCTGTCCTGAGCAGAGTTTCATTGATATAATGTAGCTCTAGGGAATTCCAGATTGTGTTTGTGCACTGATGGAATTGTAACAAGGCTGCAGTTGGCTGTACGAAAGAATCACCCTTTTCCTTTTGTTTTACTGCTTTTAACCTTTCCAAAAGAAGGCGTGTAGAACGAAGGAATCCAGTAAAGTCCAGGGCCATTACACTCCCAAAAATCGCCAAGAAATCGATGGTTTGCCGCCATCTTGGAATTAGAAAGCTTACATGACGTATTTTGTGTTATAGAAAAAATCCGCTGTTTATAAAGATCATAGTCTGAGCAATCTGAGATTACAATGTGTGTCACACAGCGGTTTCCCTTACGCCATGGGTAGGTACGTCATGTAAGCTAACTGCCTCCAAGATGGCGGCGTTGATTATTGTTGTGTTTTCAAGAACAATGATTAATTTCTCAAGTAAGTGAAGACTTGGTGTGGCACATTCCAAGCTTTTTGGTTTTCACACAGAGTGAAACACATATACCCGTTCTTCCCAGTACCACAATTGATGTGAGCTTCATGCAGTTCAAACAACTATTATAAACGTGAAACGCAAAGTCTGGAAATAACACTACATCAAGGAAACTCGAGCTTTCACTGCGTTCTCTGTTGCGAATTCAGAATTTCTTCATCTTAAAATAAGACTAAATTCTGCATAAATACGCCAGCAAATTTCTTCGCAGTTGGACAAAGAAAGCTTGAAGAGCCACCTGTATATAGATTGAGTACATCTACTCAATTCACAACTGTCAGGAGTGTGATAAAACCTATAAGTGTGATGGACTCACTTTTAATAGTTTCACATCAACAACCTGTGGCAAATATTTTAGACATCACTCAGTGGATTGACTTCAGTGATGGCTTCAATAATTCTACTCCTCCAAGTATAAGAATATTAGTAACAAGATAGAAAAATTTTACAAGACACTATGTTACCTGCAGATGGAAATGACAAAATCCATATAAGAACACTTACCGGTAGGCATGTGAGTTTCCTTTTCGTTATTATATTGTTTTACTATGCCAACTCATGCTATAAACTTGTTGGCTAATAATCATGTCATTGCGGTGTATACAAATCTTCGACTTTGGCAAAATTTTGCCAAAATCCTTACTTTCGTCGAAGTCATCGTTTTCGTCGAATTCGCCGCTTTCGTGGTACCCCTCCACTCGAGCTTGTTCGCTCAAATCTTATACTTTGGCGAAATTTCGCCAAATTCGTCATTTTCGTCGAATTCGTCGTTTTCGTCGAATTCGCCGCTTTCGTGGTACCCCTCCTCTCGAGCTCGTTCGCTCAAATCTTAGACTTTGGCGAAATTTCGCCAAATTCGTCATTTTCGTCGAATTCGTCGTTTTCGTCGAATTCGCCGCTTTCGTGGTACCCCTCCTCTCGAGCTCGTTCGCTCAAATCTTAGACTTTGGCGAAATTTCGCCAAATTCGTCATTTTCGTCGAATTCGTCGTTTTCGTCGAATTCGCCGCTTTCGTGGTACCCCTCCTCTCGAGCTCGTTCGCTCAAATCTTAGACTTTGGCGAAATTTCGCCAAATTCGTCATTTTCGTCATTGCGTGCATTTCTGGACATATCTCTAATATTTCCCACGAAATCTCCAAAATTTGTAAATGGTATTTTTTCCCACATTTTTCAGAAAAAAAAAACAACCAAAAGGCATTTTAAAATATAAAAATTAGTTTAAACAGATCTAAAAATATAAAAGGATACTCTAAATTTTCGATCGCCTTCTGGGTCTTCTTCAGAGAATGATGGAATTTGGAAGGTTCGCAGAATTTTAATAAGTTGCATTGACGTTATTGTTCGTTGCCCCCCTGGGGAGCAACTAGCGATGCGTAAACCCTTGGGAAGGGCGCTCTTTCGTTTATAGTGTTTTTGTCGAGGAAAGAATGTAAAGACTCCAGAAACGTCTTTTGTTCTTGCTTTTTTTTTTTTTTTTTTTTTTTTTTTTATTGCTCTTACTGATTCATGCACACTACATTACAATACAATTACTGACAATTACTTACAAAGACGATTCTAACATTGCATACACTACAAACATGAAAAAAAAAAAAAACAATACTATTGTCGCTAACGTAAAGCGCTACTCCTATTTAACAAAAGTTTTGATTGATTGCTAAGCTACTTCTATTTGACACTAATTATGCACTATTTACAACAATGAAGATTAAGTAAAAGGACTTATTTAAAGATACAATAATTTCTCAAGAAAACTTAAGTATTTCCCATTTCTGTTGGTGAAATTTAAGCCTGTCCCTTTTCTTAGCGATGCAATATTCAATGTGTTCAATATATTTAAGTTTAGCTATTAACTAAGGTAGGAGTGGTTTTGTTTTCCTGAGCCGATTAGCGTGGATTACTTGCTTACCAGCAATGAGAATATGATTGAGAAGAGTCCAATGAGGACTTTCTTTTGTAATACCTAGCAGAATTTCGCTGTCATTTAGCCTAGAAATGGTAATATTTAATTTATTTAACCAGTTAGTAGTATGCGTCCAGAAATCTATGGTAAATTTGCAGTGTAAAAACAAATGCTCGAGAGATTCTTCGTACTCTCCACAAAACGTACATAACGAGGTATCTATTAGCCTCATTTTATTCAACAATTTGTTAGTATATATTATACGATTAAGAATTTTAAATTGAAACATTCTTGTTTTAATGTCTAAAGTCACTTTTTGTGGCGTTAAATAAATTTGATTCCAGTCAAGATTTTGATCATCAAATAAAGAGTTGTATTTTAATCTTGCAGTAGGATGGACGTGTATGTTCCCTATCAGAATCCAGTACAGTCTTTTGCTCGTGAGTTCACTGAGCTTAATTTCTTCATTATTACAATTGAGCACAAACTGAGTTAAATCCAAAATTGTGGTGGTGCTCTGCTCTTGCGCATCAGGGGGTTGTGGATTTTTCGAGTTTATCAAGACTCTCCATGCGTCTGGAAGTGCTTTTGACAGACCAAGGATTAAGAAATAATTGTTAAAATTCAGCCCTTTTTCTCTAAAGAAATTCCAAGTTTTTAATTTGCCGTTCGGGAGAAGGATATCTTTTATCTTTACAATTCCAGCCATATATGATTTTTTGCAAAATTGAGGTTTGCCCCCAATACGCAGAAATTGATTGTTCCATAGTATTTGATCCATGATGACGTCTCGGAAGGACATTTCTTTAGTATTGACTGTCGCCCAGGTCTCAAAACACTCGCGATAAAATTTAGGAAGGTGTTTAGGTAGATCAGCACCATTATAATTACAATGAAGAAGGAATTTCTCGCCGTGATCTTTGAGAATCCTTGATAGAATAAGTTTCCAAGGGCTATGATAGTTCTCAGTATACTTCTTTAGGCAAATGATTCTCTGAGTTTTGATTGCAGACTCCACGTGAGGCATTTTCAGACCGCCATCTTTATAATCGCTGATCAGAGCTAAGCGTTTGATTTTATCTTTTCCGTTCCATAAAAAATTAAACATCACAGAATTAACCTTTTTCAAAAAATCTTTGTCTAGATTTAGTACGGAAGCACGGTACATGAGTTTTGGCATTGCGAATGTTTTAATGATTTGAATCTTGCCGAACACAGTTAGATTTCGCCATTGCCAACCATTCAAGGTTTTCTTTAAAGATTTAAGTATTGCTTCAAAATTAAGTTCATGTTTTAGGCGAGAATTATACGTAAAATAAATTCCCAGAATCTTCATTGGTTCATTAACAGTTTCTATACCCAAGTTTTGTTTACAATTATGGCTACTCCCGAGCCAGTAGGCCTCCGTTTTGTCTTTGTTTAATTTCAAGCCTGAACATTTTTCGAATAGTCCCAGTGTACTGAACAAATGTTCTATGGAGGCTTTGTCGTGTACAAATGTTGTCAAGTCATCAGCAAAGGCTGCAAGTTTTACCTCTACGTTACCAATTTTAATTCCTTTAATACTAGGATCACTTCTTATTTTAATTAATAGTAGTTCCAACACTATGATGAACAGATACGGTGACAACGGGTCTCCTTGTCTAACACCTCTTTCAACATTGAACAATGGCGTCGAAAAACCATTGTTTGTGACACAACTGGATATATTAGAATAAAAAACAGAGATCCATTTAACAAAAGATTCACCAAGATTAAACGATTTTAATGCTTTTAGCAAAAAATTCCAGCTTATAGAATCGAATGCTTTTTCAAAGTCAATTGCCACCATTAACCCAGGTATCTGGTTAATTCTCGTGTATTCCATGATGTCTTCGATTGACCGGACCGCATCGAAAATAGTTCTGCCTTTGACATAAGCATATTGGTCCCCGTTTATAATAAAAGGCAATACTTTTTCTAATCGCAATGCTAATGCTTTCGAAGCTATTTTAGTGTCAACATTTAATAAAGAGATAGGCCGCCAGTTTTTTATATAACGTCTATCCTTTCCTTTCTTCTCAATAAGTCTTATTATTGCTTGTTTTTGTGAATTAGACAATTCGCCGTGTAGGTAAGAAAAATTCAAGGAATCGGTCATAAGTTGGCCAAGAAGATTCCAGAACTTTTTGTAAAATTCTGGTGTTAAGCCGTCATTTCCAGGTGTTTTTCCGTTTGGGAATTTAGATAGTGCGTTAAAACACTCAGTGTTTGACAAAATTCCTTCACAAAGATTTTTCTGATCATCGCTTAGTTTAGGAATGTGAACGCTGTTGGTGAAATCTGGAATAAATCGGTCACCATCGCTTGAATCCTGGTTTCTGTAGAGAGATGTGTAATAATCCTCAAGTTCTTTCATAATGAATTTTGAATTTAAAATTATTTTTCCATCTGAATTAAATAGCCGACGAATCGATGTTTTTCTTTTGTTCTTGCTGCTTACACCTGTTTCAAGAATTTCGGCGTAACTTGGATGTATGTCGTGGCCGATTTCTGCATGTTGTTTAATCGCGGAGTTGATATTTCCGTTTGTTCCGGGCTTGTGTTCGGCTCCTCGCGATTTCCAGCTTTTTTTGCTTTCCCCAACGTATGCATATGAGCATGTCCTGCAAGTCACTTTGTATACAATTCCTTTCAACCGCTCTTTATTCGGTCGGTCCTTGGGCTTTTTGAAGATATTTCCTAACGTTCGTACTGGTTTAAACGCTGTCTTGATGTTTTCGCGGTTCAAAATCCGTCGAACGCGCTCCGACACTCCTTTCACATACGGGATGGAAGTGTATGCCTTCGGATTCTCTTGGGTTCTTGGTTGCGTGTTTGTTTTGTTTGATTCGCCAGCTGACTTGATGAAGCTCTCGGGATAACCGTTAGCTTTTTAGTCATTAATAACGCGTTGTTTCTCGTTTTGTCTTTGCGCGGTTGTCACGGTTGATGGAATGCACTTAGCTCGGTCCATTAGAGTCTTAACGACAGCTCTCTTGCTTTGCGCTGGGCTGTGTGAATGGAAGTCTAAATACTTGCTCGTATGTGTGGTCTTGCGGTATACACCCACCTCGATTCTACCATCCTCATTAACGGTGTTGTTGGTGTCCAGGAAGGCTATGCTGTTCTTGCCCATAGTTGTTGTAGGCATCTCCACTGTAAACTGAATGTTGGCGTTTATCGAGTTTATGTGGCTGTGAAAAGCTTCAACACCGTCCCTCTTAATCACGCATTCGAATCATCGACATAGCGGCGCCACCACTTTGGTTGAACGGGCGAAGTTTCTAACGCTTTCTCTTCGACTTCTTGCATTACAAGCTCTGCGATCACCGCACTGACTGGCGATCCCATGGCACATCCCGATACCTGGTGGTATTGGATTCCCTCGAATACAAAATAACTGTTGTGTAGCAAAAAGGAGAGTAGATCCAGGACCTGGCCTTTAGTCAGCTGTGTGTGACTTCTCCAATCGTCAGATCCCTCGAGTTTTCGCTGAACAATATCTATAGCCATGTCAATTGGTATGGAGGTGAATAGTGAAACCACGTCAAACGATACGACCAGCTCGTCATCAGTCACTTCCTGGTCACTTACAAACTCTGCAAACTGTTTAGCGTTCTTGACAGAATATTCGGTTTCATTCACGAGGTGCTTCAGAAAGGAGGCCAGATACTTTGATAGTTCGTAGGTCGGCGCGCCAATACAGCTGTTTATGGGCCTCAATGGTATTCGCGTTTCTGTGTTTTCCGGGAGAGTGAAATGATCGTCCAAAAGGCATTTTTCTGCCTTTAAAACAGTATGAAAATGAAACTTCCATTTTAGAAAATTTGTCGTCTTCAGATCCATTCTCGCCCCCCATAGTCCTTTTCGCTTCTCTTAGGATTTTCAGTCCAAGTTTCAAGGACTTCTGCTCTCCATGTATGCAGTCCTGATGTCTATACTGTGTGAGAGAGTAGTGGCGTTTTTGACTGTCGTTCAAATTTTTTTTTTTTTTTTCAAACAGCCAATAGAAAAAATTCGAATCATTCTCGTCCCCATAGCCCTTTCGTTTCTCTTTGCCGGCTTGGCACGAGAAAACGAAGGGCTCTGGGGACATAGGATTTTTGAATTAATTCGAAATTTTTTGATTAGCTGTTTGGAACAAAGAATTCCTAAACGGAAGTTCAAAACGTAACGGCTTTCTCATACATTCTTTTGAAACGTCATGACTGCATACACGAAGACCGGAAGTCCTAGAATCTAGGACTGGAAATCCTATGTCCCCAGAGCCCATTGTTTCCTCGAGTCAAGGCCCAGCCGGCTAAGAGAAACGAAAGGGCTATGGGGACGAGAATGAATTCGAATTAGTTCAAAAATCGTTTGTTCCCAGATCCTTTCGTTTCTAGTTCCAAGGCCCTGCCGGCCATATAGCAAAAAGGAGCGAGAGGGCTATGGGGACGAGAATGGTTCACATTGTATTGATTTATCAAAAACCGATATTTAAAATCTTTGAAGTGAAACTTTTCAATCGGGCCGCGCAATTGTTTTGACTACGAAGCTTTGTATTCCTCTGCATATTTTAAGCATTCTAACTCATACAACGGAGTGCAGAATACGGCTCAAGGAAGCGTTTACGAACACTCACCGTGGAGAATTTAATAAGCTTACGGGTGAAATTTTTTTTAAACCGTGTTATTAGTTTTGCACTTATTTTTAAACCTAAAACTTGGGAAAAAACTGTCACAGTTATAACAATTTGTATACACGCTACGTGAACGTTATGTTCATCAGCCTGGGGCAAAAGCAAACCGTTGATCATGTTAAGAAGGACTTTAAATAAAAACCGCGCTTGCACTGGCAGAAAATTGAAAAATCAAATTCCTTCATTATTTTGCTCATTAATAGCTTTTAGGTAGATAAGAAACCTGATGTATTTTGTTCCCCCCAGAAGTCTTCTAATTTCGAGAAAAAAACCAAAGTCAGTTTTCGTGATCGGAGCCTCAAAGTGACACAATTTTCAACCCGAAATTCGCTATCGTTAACTCTCGTCGCGTTCACAAACAAAGCCACATTGAAAACTTTGGATGCTTTCTATCAACAGAGAAACTCTTTTCCATTCGCTAAAATATAATTTCAGGGCTTAAGCAAAACTCTTCGAACTGAAATAATTAAAAAGGTGGGGAATACTTTTCACGATACTAGAAAGTCGAATTAAACGGCAGTTTTCAACGGAATTATTTATTATGTGGTATAACTCCAAATTTCCTCAATTGTCGTTTAAACACACATGTAAATGTTTATCTAAGACATACCTGAGAATTTGCTTGGGTTGTTGAAGGCAGCATATTTGAATAGCTTGATGCAAAGGTATGCTAAGTGACTTTTAAGATGAAAAATCGTTTTTTCCTTCAAACGCGCCTGAATTTTTGCTCAAACGTGCCAGAATTTTTGCGTGTGGTCTTCGATTAAATAGAAAATCGTTGTCCTTTTGTTGGGGGGGGGGGGGGGGGGGGGGATTTATTCGCTCGCTCAAAAACGGGATCTGGAAATGAATTTCTTAAACTACTTTGTGACGTAAGCTTACGTTTGAATTATTTTGGCGCGCGAAGCCGAGGCAACGAGACTTTCAATCAGACCAGTTGAAAACTCACCTTACGCATTAGAAGTCCGCTTATTTTCGCTTATTTGACACATATTTACGCCCGTCTGGTGGTGAAAGGACATCATTAAGTCTGGAAACCCGTAAGCCACTAGCATATCTCAAAGAAGCGAGATGTGTTGCTGCCTGAAGATTGCTAAGCCCTGCCAAGACTGGCGGTAAACTTGGCTTTCGAAGGCGCATTGAGCCAGGCGAGGTCTAGAAGCAACTTCTGTTCCAAAAAACGTTATTTTCTCGAAGTTTTGGCTCATTTGCCTCGTGTTGCCGCATTGAACGTTTGGAAATAAGGAGGTGCTTTTAGACTTATAAAAATTCTCTTAGATTTGGCGATAGGACTTCCCGTATTTCAGCTACTCAGGGATATCCCATAATAATCTTTAATGGATACGTCATTCGATACGCATTGTCACAATAAACAAAGTTCGTTCGGCACGGCAAAGACGGAAAACGCTCACTCAATCAACAGAACACAACAGAATCGACAGAAAAGGATAATTTTTACCAAGAAAAGCAACAAATTGCTTCATTTCGACAAAAACTAGCCCTAAGCTGCGATCCTTTCCAGGAATAAAAGGCCTGAATGTTTAAAAGAACGATCGTTGCTTGTGAGTCAAGATCAAATTGCGTTACGCGTGACTACGGAGAGAAACTGGGGAAAAGCGAAAACATATTATGGATTAACCTTTAGCAGCCTAAATTTGCTGACTGAAAACGAAACATTGAACATTTGGCGAGTGCATTTGTGGTTAGAAGCTGGCGAGAGGAAAGGGCAACGGCGTAAGTCGTTTTTGTTTAAGGATTTCTCGTTCATTTTGCTATATATTTTTCACTTCTTTTCACTGTTCAGTCGCTCAAGTTTGTCGATCGGTCAAGTTCAATGTTTATATAACATTCGTGACACTTAACCCTAACCTTAACACTAGCTGACCCTAACTTTACTTTACTGTAACTGCTAAGTTTAATCCTCTTTCTCTCTTTGCCGCGTGTTATTGTTTTAAAGTGACCATAGTTCTAGTTTTCTCGAAGACAAGGTGCAAACCAGAAATTTTAATTCGAGGACAATGTTTTTCCATTAAATTGAAGACCACATGCAAAAATTCGGGCACGTTTGAAGGAAAAAAACGATTTTTCATCTTAAAAGTCACTTAGCATACCTTTGCATCAAGCTATTCATTTATCAATGCATCGTAGTCCCACAAAATGTTGTGATATCGATCAAAATAGCCTAACTTACAGCTAAACATTTCTTGGCTCCAAAATGCAACAAAGCAACTGTTAAGCGCGAAATTCCTTTTGCATCTTCATCCTTAGCAATTGTCCTTTATCGTGGTTTTTTTCTCTTGACGAAAGTGTGTACAGAACGCCAGAACGCTCAATTTGCTTCCTCAAACTGCGTTGTCGGTGCTGGAGAATTGTTTTGCGTTATTTTAACTCCGTGACATTCTTGACCCCAGAGCTCTTACTGCGCAGACTCACTTACGTCACAATATCGTGTTTCATGTCACGTGTATTATGTCACGTAAGTCACAAATCTAATCTTGTAGCAAAATGGAAGAGGTTTTGCGATCAAAATGGACCTTAATTGACCCAGGTTGGCTTTTTTATCTCACTCTTTCGTTGAAAAGGGAATTTTGCAATGGAACATTCGGCAAGAAGAAGGAAAGACGAGCATTTGGGGTTAAAACATTCATTATCGTGGCGTTTGGCAATTAGAAGTATTTACACAGTTTACGGTCATGCTGTGAAAATTTGCCGAAGTTTGATGCCCTCTAAGTGAGAATCTTTCCAATAACCCGAGCCAATTCTCAGGTATGTTTAATAAGAATATCTGTATGCATGTTTGAGCGAGAATTGAAAAAATTTAATGTTATACCACATGCTAAATACTGCCGTTGAAAATTACTATTTCATTCAAATTTTTGTTATCGTAAAAAGCATTCCTCGTCAGTTCATTTTTTTCAGTTGGAAGAGTTGCGATAAAGCCCTGAAATTATATTCCAGCGAAAGAAAAAGAGTTTTTATGTAGATAGAAAGTGACCAAATTTCTCTGCGCGGTTTTGTAAGCGAACGCGAGGAGTCTTCATAATAGCTAATTTCGGGTTTAAAAGTTAGGAAATTTGTGACTTCGTCCACCGAAATGGATTTTCTTTGTTTTCTCAAAATTAGAAGACCTCTAGGGGAAACAAACTACATCAGGTTTCTTATCTACCTTAAAGCTAATAATGAGCAAAAAACGAAGAAAAATCGATTATCCAATTTCTGCCAAGAAATCAAATTCTTGCTCGGCCGTTCGTAAAAGTCACTCTTAAAATGCAATTTCACAGGTTCAATGCAAGGGAAGCAATTGTTGAGTGCTGTTCAATTTTAAAATTTACTTTTCGAAGCAATCATGTCCACAGAAAAAACGTTTACCCTATCACAAGATAGCACTAAATGCGCTTCAAACTCCTACAAGCGCTGGTCATAATTTACTTTAATTTAATTTAGTGAGAAGCATCAAGCTTTACTTCGTATCGTCTTTTGTATTATGGCGAGTCCGCAATCTCGTTTAAATAAACATGTACACTACACATTCAGTATCGAACACTTCTTTAATAAGACCTAATAAGTTGCCTAGTGAGATATATTAGTTTTTAATATTTCTTTTCAATATTCGAGATCTCTCAACCGAAACAAAGTTGTACAAAAGGGTCGCATTAATTTGTTTAGACTTGCACCAAGTCGCCCTCTATTGGCGAGCGAAGCGAGCCGAAAAGCGTCGCGAAGCGACGACCGCGAGTCATGTTCCTATTTAACCAAAATATTTTAATCGTTTCAACAAAATATAAATACAAGTCAGCAGAAAGAAACGTCAAAAAGATTTTAAATCTCTTTCAACAATTTAATTAACGGTTGACAGAATATTTAAAACCTACGTATATTAATTTCAGAAATAACACTGAAAATGTAATGTATGCATGCTGCGCGAATTTTCCTTTTTAACAGTGATTAAAGAAAAGATTATTCAAAAATCGTCACTTCGCGTTGAACCTCCTCAATATATTTGCGGTAAAACCGACGTAAATTTTAGTGATTTCAGTTTGCCGTCAAGTTTTTTGATAAATTTACTTCTCGAGAGCAGTTGTACACAGAGGCCGTGTTAAGTTAAAATGAATTTGGAAGTGGTTGATTGGTCGACGTGGCTGCAAGCAAGAAAATATTCTCGTATTGTTGACAATAACGTCATGTTAACATGTACAGGAAAGCGAAATCGCTGAAGTCAGTGATCCGCAAAATTCAGCCGGTTGAGACGCACAAAGTTTTATCTCGAGTTCTCAAAATGCGCTTTTTATTTGCAGCTTGTTTTATGCTCGTTCTAATTGCTGTGAATGGCGCAAAATCTTCCTAGGAGTCAAGAATGGTCCCTCGAAATATCGCAGTGCTCGCAATGCTCGCAAAATTTTAGTGGGTGCTCGTTTGCTCGTGCTCGCACATTTTTACAAGTGCTCGCATGCTCGGTTTTTAGTGGAAGTAGGTTTTTGAAAAGTGCTCGTTGCTCGCAAGGCTAATTTTTGTCAATGCTCGTGCTCGCAAAGAAAAACGCTGTGCTCGCATGCTCGCAAATGCTCGCAAAGACCATTTGATACCCCTCTTCCTCGCTGGTCAAGGGCAACCAAACATCCGGCCCCGCTAAAAACTACGCCGACAACATGATGGTCTGTAACTTGATTCAGGATTCGCATGTCAACGCAGCCATTAAGACGCTGGAAATGAAACTGGAAAAACTTACTGAGCTGGTCAACAAAACTTTAACTTCGCAGCCGAAACCACCAGGTAATTGTATGAACTCGCAAAATTTTTTCGGGCATGTTGATTGTCTTTTGAGCCCTTGTACTAGCGTGCTTTCAAACTGGCATCTAAAAGTAGTTAAATAATTTTTTTTATTACAGAAGCCCCCGTCTCTTCTTGCAAGGAACAGTACGACAAAGATAAGTAAGTTCTATAATATATACTTCAAATAAATCGTTTTAATACGCGTTTCCTTTATATTAGTACATATTAGAGTGAATTCGTGTAACCCGCTTTTTATATGCTAATGCGCCGTGTAATATTTTAATGAGCTGTACAGGAAAACAGAAAATTGCGGACAAATCGTAAGTATTTGCAAGTGGAAGTCACTGGTTAAAATTCAAGCATTTACCAATATGTAAAAACAAAAACAGATAACGGGGCTTAAAATTTATCATGCCTTGAATTGTCTTGCGATTTTAGATAAACATTTTATATTCAACATCGCGTAAAGAAAAACAAATTAAGCTTGACTGTAACGCAATTCTGCGCGCGCAATCCAATGGGGAGCTTTAGCAAATCACGATGACAAACAACTTTTGTTTAGCAAACAAAAGGTTTAATTAGCAGGAAAATAGCTGTGCATGTGTTCTATTATTCTTGACAAATTTCTTTCCTGTCTTCTGAAAAACAACAACGTGAAATGACTAAATCCTTCGTATTTTAAACCAGACCGCTAATTTTTCGATTTAGGGTCAACAAGTTCTTGAAGTGCTTAAAGAAAGACACCTCCTGCTTATACTTATTTTCTGTATAACTATTAAAGTGATTTCTTTGAGGTTTTCTGACCACACGTGTATTGTTTTATTTCACACAAACATTATAATATTATACGACTCATTAACATATAAAAAACGGGTTAAACGAATTCACTCTATTCTTTCGATGCTACACTAATTAGTTTAGAAAAAAAATTCACGGCCCTCGCGTTTTGAAAATGGTTAATAGTTTGTCACCAAAAAACCCGTAGCATTTTTTATGAAACATTTGTTAAAACGAATTCTCCAAATTTGCGGAGATTTTAAAAGTTGCACAAAATTAGGTTGTCACAAAAATTTCGTGTAATAAGGAACTATGTACTTTGTGGATTTAAAAATTTTATAGTGTACGAAAACAAAATGAATCTTATACCAGTTGAAAAAACGAAAACAGTTGTTTGGTTCAGTCGACAACTAAATTAAATTTTAGCAGCAAGATTTTTTTAGGGTCAAGCCCTTCACTTGTACTATTAATATTTCAGCAAGAAAAGAAGAAGGGATCGTTGCGACTTGAAATGAACGAACGGAACATTCGAGTTTTGTTGTTGATCATGATGTTCTACGAATTTCATGGGACTCATCGTGTTGTTTAGCTGTTCTTTAACGTCGCACACAAGTTTGCATTTTGATGAAAACTGACCACCTTTCTCTACCCCTGACAGGTCGTCAAAAAGTGAAGTGTTTACACTGAAGTTTGGTTCGCAAAAGATTCCTGTTTACTGTCACATGGGAAACTTTGGATGTGGAGATGGAGGATGGACGCTGGCCATGAAGATTGACGGCAACAAGGTACAAACCTTTCCCTAGCACTGTTAAGCCAGTGGGACATTTATCGGAATGAAAACTAATTTTTCCTTTTTTTTTAATTTCAGAAAACATTTCATTATGATTCTCAATTATGGAGCAACAACAATACCTATAACCTTGCAGGAGGCACGACTGGGTTTGACTCACAAGAGACCAAGTTACCGAGCTACTGGAACACACCCTTCACCAAGATTTGTCTTGGTATGAAGATCGGCCAACAGATCAACTTCATTGTCCTCAACAAGCAGGCCAACTCTCTGTACTCACTGATCGCTGATGCACAATACCGCAACACCTCACTGGGTCGTGACACGTGGAAGACGCTGATTGGTTCACAGGCCTCTATGCAGACCAACTGTAACAAAGAAGGGTTCAATGCCATGTGTACCGTTAAAAGAGCTTCTAAAGCAAGGATCGGTTTCCTTGGCAACAACGAAAACGATTGCCACACCTGTGATTCCAGGATCGGTTTTGGTACAGGAGGATATAATGATGACTCCAACACGTGTGGAAACCAAGCAATGCACTCACCAGATAATGGTAACAAGCACATCAAAGCCATGGGTTATATCTTGGTGCAGTGATAAGAACTGTCTCCATGCCTTTTGTATCCATTTTAAGCAAAAATAATCTCCCGTCAAAAGGGCTATGAAGTTATATGATTAACTCAACAACTGTTCTAGTTAGATTGTGAGGGAAAAAAACAGTGTTGTAAAGTGATGATGGGAATAAATAATGTTTGTTACTAATGGTTTTGCGTTTTAATTGCACACTACTTTACAAGCGCAATGTCCAAGACTCTCAAAATTCGTTTGGAAGCACTCAGAAGTATTCAGATCCAGCCCCTGAATTAACAGTTCAAGTCGTACTACAGTTTTTTTTAATATGACGGTTATTTACCTTGACATCGAAGGAATATTACAATTGCTGATGCGATATATGTTGATGACTCCCATCGGGTCACCACGCGTGGTGACCCGATGGTGTAGTGGATATCACGCCTGACTAGTAACAGGGAGACGCGGGTTCGAATCCTGCTCGGGGCATGTAATCAATATTTTCTTTCATTTCAGAGACGTGTGTCGAAAGCCTTCTGTAATTTATTTACATCTTTCTTCCAATTTGTTTTGAGAATTGTGATTTTGTGAAATAACAGTAGACATCACAAAACATGGCTTATTGTGGTGTAAATGACTATTCAATCAAAGCTATCAACCAGTATTTTTTTTCCTGCGTGTAATATATCAAACACTCGAGACTGCATTTATTCCGATCGGCAAATTCAGTGACGGCATTCGAGATGTTTGGACACTTAAACTTAGTGTTGAACTTAGTGTTGAACCTACCTATCTTATGAATCGAAACAAAAACTTTTTATTTGTTGAGTAGATGCCGGGAAAAGCCACCAAAGGCTATCCTAATTATGATTCCCATTGCTATAACTCGGTATACTATTATTAAAATGCTTTTAGTCAATCTCACTCGTATTTTTTTAAATATATTTTGGCAAAAGTTAGGGAGGGGTGTTTTCGCCCAACGACCTCATGTTAAATATGGACTGCTTTGCAGTCTGTGAAGATCCACTGTACACGCAACTCATATCAACTGACTACTGTGGGGGTCGATGTTAGAGGAGTAATTGTACGGGCAAGCACGCGGTGAAGAAACTACAAGCATATCAGTCAAAGATAATGTGGAAAGGCTGAATGTGTCCCATGCATGATTTTTTTTATTATAATTAGTTTTTAAAGTCGTAAGTTGTAAAAAATATTCCTCAACATGGTTTGTAATAGTTTTTTAGCTGCGTGCCTCAGATTGGCCAGAAACGAGCACTCTAGGCTGCCTTCGTGGAGAACATTTTTGCCTGCCGACACACAATATCATTTTAATTCCGGATAGTGTTGAAAGATTCCATCAGTGCAAAAACGGAGCTCAAAGAAATTGTTTGTATTTTTCAGTGAAACAGAGCAGTAGTTCATCTGTGGTAGTTTTACTGCGCAGTACAAAACGTCAATACTGGCATTTAAAGTTTGACTCCGCAAAGGAAAGTTCACTAGACTAGTATTGTCCGGTCTGAAGTATGGTCAAGTGTTGTATGAGCAAACCATCGCTAAAAAACATCAAATATACAGCTAGCACGTCCGAACTATTTTTGGAGTACTTCAATCGCCGTTGACTAATACCCAATCAAAAAAATAAGTTGATATTTTTTGTAGGATGTAAGGACGGCCGCTGGGTACAAATGTTATTCAACGAAACTTTTATCAACACAAAGATATTTGCACCAAAACTCTGAAAACGCTCCGGTATTTAATTTTATTAATTTTGCCGCATTTAAATAGATAATAACTTACTCGTGTAAGAACGCAAAAATATCGAGGGTCCAACACAAGTGTTTCTAGAAGCTTACTGTGTACTTTTTGCTATAGAAATGATTTAAGATATTGATCAATTATTAGTTAATGGCCTCATATTGCCATCAGATATGATATTACTGTAGCCATGATAAGTTCAAAATGGAAATATGTGGTGTGAATTCTTTACGGTGAAGTAAACAAAACTAAACTTGGAATACATGTTGACTGGACGTAGCTGAGTATAAGCAATATAACAGGGATCACGATTATACACTCACTTATAGGAATCTGTAATCCAGAACAGGATTCAGTGAAGACGCATAAAATACGTTTTACCACGAATGCTCAAAATGCGTTTGATCTTAGCAGTTTGTTTTAGCGCAAACTTGCTTGCGCTGATAGTCACTGGCACCCATATACCAACCAGCGCTCCAAATACCTGCGACTCGATGATGAAATGTACAGCCATTAAGATGCTGGAAAAGAAACTGGAAGACCTTATTGCGCTGGTCAACAAGACTTCCAATTGCACGTGCACTCCAAAGCCAACACCACCAGGTAAACTCGGACAGTCATTATTGTCTGATTTTCAATGGAGTTTTTCTGTTGTGGGGAAGGCTTTCAAAATTACATTAAGCCGAATATTTATCATCAGACCCATTTACAGCAGGTCCTACCACAGCAGGACCTGTCTCATCTTGCAAGGAACAGTATGACAAAAATAAGTAAGTTTACAGTTAAAATGTCTTTAACACGTTCCAATTCAGTCACGTTACTAATACTAACGTTAATAGTTTGGGAAACGTTTTGGAACTTTCTCTTCGTCTCCTTATTTATTGGGTTTAGAAAGAAAGAAAGAAAAAAAAAAAAAAAAAAAAAAAAAAAAAAAAAGTATCGTTTATTAAAAACTATAACACTTATAGCAGTCCTTGCACTGAATTACGTTTACTGTTACAACTTTATGAAAATGTATTAAAACTATATATATATATATATTACAGGATTAAAAAATATTAAAAGCTATTTACGTTCTAATATATTAAAAACTATTAAAAGCGGTCTATACGATGTAATTTAAACTATTGTCTATTATATCCCAGGCCAAAGAAGCTGAGGAGTGTGGCGTTGCTTACGCGTACTTGGAACGCTCGCTCGATAAATAAATAAAAAACACAAAAAGACGCATGTTTATGCTATATTTGCTGTTCAACGTCTTTATAAATACTCACACGACATTCACGCGACATCAAAGTTTGGCGTTTTTCGCGGTTTTTAAAATGAAAATTCGATGTCGCTAAAAAGAAAGTGGCTTATTGAATACAATAGATCATTTCCTGATATACGATAAAAGAAGTGCTACACAAATACTCCAAATTCGCAAAAATTAAGTGTTGCGAAATAGATCTCTCTTCTGGCCAAGATCGCGAATTAGGTCGTCGCGAAAAATTCGTGTTAGAAGGAACTAGAAATATTTGTGGATCTTACAAATAAAACAGTATACGGAAAAAATCTTCTACCAGCTGATTATTAAACACTGAAAAAAAAAAAACATTTGTTTGGTTCAGTCGACAACATTTTTTTATTTTTATTATTTACCTTTATTTGACAAAGAACTTACTAACAGGACATTATTTACGTCACCTTATATGTTGCTTAAATATTACGTTACCAATCTACCGCACAGTACGTTACTTACTTTCTGCAGACGTCAAATACATTAAAGTTAAGCAGCAAAATGTTTCGGACTGTCTGAGCTCTATACTTGCAGAGTATACACTCTATCAACTTTTCAGCGAGAAGATGCCGGGAAGGAAGGCGGTCATAAAGTGAAGACAGCGCGACTTTGAATGAGCGAACAGGCCTTAATATGTAGTTTAAACTCTTTTTAACATTATGGGCTACGTTGGTTTTTAAATTAGAAAACCTCCATTTTCTACCCCCGACAGGTCGTCAAAAAGTCAAGTGTTCACCCTGATGTTTGGTTCACAAAAAATTCCCGTTTACTGTCACATGGGAAACTTTGGATGTGGAGATGGAGGATGGACACTAGGCATGAAGATAAACGGTAACAAGGTACAAACCCATCCCCAGCACTGTTAAATTAGTTTGGACATTTCATCGAAATGAAAATATTTTTTTTTCCTTTTTAATTTCAGAAAACATTTCATTATGATTCTAAGTTATGGAGCAACAATAACACTTATAACCTTGCACAAGGCAAGACTGGGTTTGACACTAACGAAACCAAGTTACCGACCTACTGGAACACACCCTTCACCAAGATTTGTCTTGGTATGAAGATTGGCCAACAGATCAACTTTATTGTCGTCAACAAGTAGGCCAACTCTCTGTACTCACTGATCGCTGATGGGCAGTACCGCGCCACCTCACTGGGTCGTAACACGTGGAAGACGCTGATTGGTTCACAGGCCTCCCTGTAGACCAACTGTAACAAGGAAGGGTTTAATGCCATGGCTTCCAGAAGACACAACTCTAAAGCAAGGATCGGTATCATTGGTAACCAGGAAAATGACTGCAAAACAACTGATTCCAGAATCGGTTTTGGTACGGGAGGGTTTGATGATGACTCCAACACGTGTGGAAACCAAGCAACACACTCACCAGATAATGGAGACAAACGCATCAAAGCCATGGGTTATATCTTGGTGCAGTGATAAGAACTGTCTCAATGCCTTTTGTATCCTCCATTTCATGCAAAAATGATCTCCTCTCAAAAGAGCTCTGAAGTTAACTGATTAGCCTAACAACTGTTGTAGTTAGATTTGAAAAATCAAAAACAGTGTTGTAAAACAGATAAATTGTGTTGATGGGAATAAATAATGTTCGTGACTAACGTTATTGAGTTATGGTCACCTCGGGACAAGCGCAATATCCGAGACCCTTAAAATTTCTTCGGCAGCTTACAGACCCCTGAATGATCAGTGGAGCTCGATTGCCTGCGATAGAAACAATACAGCGCTTATATACCTTGACTGTTGATGAATATAAAAGTTGATCGACGACTCCCAAGTTACACATCCCCAAAAAATGCCAAACAGCGTCAAAGAAATAACCCGTTGAGAGAAATACCCCTTGAAAGTACAAGATGGCTAAAAAAACCTAGAAAATTGCCCAAGAAACTCTTGTCAGCTTTTTGAAAGAATATTCCTCACTGAATCTCCAGAACTTCATAAACAACAATTTTTCCTCAGTATTTAGAGAAAATTTTATATATTTTCAAACAAAAGGGAATTTTTGTCTTTGAAACAGTTTGACAAAAAAATACCATTTTAGAAATGACCACTTTTTGGCTGCTGTATTTTTAAGCGATGGCGTGACATCGCTTTATGCCATCGAAAGATCGGTTCGTTTTGTCTGTTTGGCCCGATCGAACAGAAAATCAAATTTAACTTAACAAGAAATCGCCGCGTAAACACAAAAGCAAAATACTTCCGTACAGTTAGAATGGAACACTACAATGTATAAACGAAAGAGACTAATTATATATGATGGGGTCTATTAGATTTAGTTGACAGAAATTTCTAATTCTTATAATACAAAGGGACACTGTGAGAAAGAGACCGTTTGACGTTTCTCGCAGCTTAAAAGCTTGCTCGCGCGTATCGTATGTCGTTTATCCGTGATATCACACTACAGTATAACGCAATATTTGTTGAGACAACATAGGGAAATCTAAAAAAAGTATAAAAATATAAAATAAAATATTACTGTTCTTCAATTGAGAAAATCTACGAAGAAAATGTATTATTTGCATCCTTGGTGTGTGAATTCATAACAGCTATACAATCAAGTTTTCCCTCATAATTATGTAAGACCCTTTGTGAAACGCCATCGCTTCTGCATGCATCGCGTGCCATTTATTCTATGAGTCTCGCTTAGAAACACGACAAACAAATGTATTGCCAACTACCTAAAAGCATTTGCATGCTTAAGAAAATTTCAATGTGACAAAAATATTGCGAAAGAAGAAAAGGCGAGAATTTCTATGCGAGTCACATGTTAACTGCATTTCTTGAGTAAATAGTTAGGCCAACTACAAGTGACTTGGTTTTATTGGGATTGAATTTCATAAACACTCAAACTTGGGAAACAAGCAAAATAAAGACTTTAAACCTCATCTTCTAAACGCTTTCTTTTTTGTTTGTTTCTTTAATCGTTTCTTTCTTTGTTTCTTTCCTTTTCTTTTCTAGCTTATCCCAAGCTTCTAAAGTGGAAGCAGTGGAAATAAAAAAAACCTCAACTGCAACTAACGCTATGAAAAGTGTGACCTTTAGTACTATAAATAACTACAATAATCTTCTGAGACAATGCGGCAATAAGTCTTGTCAACTTTGGTGCTGGTTAATGAAAATCTTTACACAAAACAGTAAATACGTTGTGTTTTGTTTTATTTTTCAACATTTTTTTTATAGATTAATGTATTTGTTTTGATGATTGTTTCACTTTGTTCCAATCAATGGTATTTCTGAGCTCCTAGACGGATCAAACAGTTCAGCGAGTCCTGTCAGGTCTTTAGTTCCTTTCGGTTCTGGCTTGACACGGATCTTGATCGGGGGAAGATCTTTAATCTTGATTTCGTTCTTGAACAATTCACCAATGTGTTTCTGTGAGATAACAATGGCCATCAATACGCAATGATTTTTGGTGCTTCAATATTGCAAACAAGAGTGAACTAACTGTAGTGTAAAAGTTGCGTAAAAGGTGACTATTTCATCTGTGGATGATTTAACCCTTGTGTGTGATCATTCAAATAAAAGCTACTGAGCAGTACACTTCCACGTGGTACTGTTTATTTTGCTGTACAAGGTGATTCTACTGAGCTTTAAAATCTGTGGACGAAACCTTTGTACGTGACCATTCAAATCAAAACTATTGATTAGTACTTTCACGTGGTCATGTGTGTTGTGCTCTACATATTTTAAGTTCGTGAATCTCCCAACTGGCCTAACCAGTGAAAGCAATGTGTTCACCCCTACACTTCCAGATACCAATTTTCTAATCTGCTCTTTTTTTCCCTTTTCGTGAAACTGTCTGCCTTCAAAACAAGAAGCCTCAAAAGCCTGCAAAATACAGTCTGACATCAGTAGTAGGCTATGGCTGACCAAATTAAGATGGAACCAGTGTGATCGAGTTGTCATCGCACTAGTTTCGCACTAAACTTAAAAGGGCTACGTCACGGTATTTTAGGTTATTCTATCTATTTTTGTTAATTAAGAGCTCTAAACATCAAATTTGCAGAGCAATAGTCTTTTATTGGCAAAATCACGGCTACATAACAAACAAGGATGATTTTCGAGCATTGTAAATGACACTTTCATACAAATTGAGACAAACTTGAAAAATGTCCGGTCGACGTTTTTCAAGTTTACCCGAACGCAATCCGTTTTAATCTTCGCAAATTTTGCCCATCCAAGCCCCTTCTTGACCTTTCTGAGTTTCTTTTGAGTTCTTCTAAAGTTTTAAACCGTTATTGTGATATTTCAGTTAATTCTATGAAGACCTGGTCAGTGCCGAAAGTGCTACTACAGTCGAAGCTGTTTAACGGACTCTCTCGTAAGCACCGGCTTTACTTAATTATGGACGCCTAGACAAAACCTCGTTTGAACTCCCATCATACAAACTATGTATTTACACATTCCATTAATATAACCGGCTTAAAGCTTAAATTTACTGTAAAATAGGAAGTTAGTGTGTCTTTCTCACTAAATAAATAAATAAAAGGAACTTGCCTTTTGACGCTCTTCCAGTAAATATATTATTCCCACGATATAAGACACAGCCAGGTTGTTTCCGTTAACCCCCTAACAACCGTGATAATTTAGATTTTCATGTTTGGCAATACTGTGTAGCAGGGGCTTATCCGGTCGATGGCGAGCCATCAGAGTGACTTTCATCTCTGTCAGACAATTCCTCCAGATCTGCAACGATAAATTACAGTCTTGTGTCGCAATATTGTGTGTATCCGCGCGATTTTATGACTTCGCGAGTGGGGGCGTTTTTGTTCGGATGCTACAAATCATCTGACTGCGCGGACCCCACGCGCCTTACGATCTCCGTCCCCGATTAATTGGGGCTCCTGCTAAAGTCAAAATACCTGAGCGACATTATATTAGGCATGAGTGCCTTCTTAATTTGTCGTGTTTGTATAAATTTACTCGACTGCAGAAAGTTTAAGTTTATCCCGGCAAAGTGCTAAGACCACTTTTCTGTTTGTTTACAATCCTTTGAAATTACGATACAAAAACAACAGTTTGCTAATTTAAACGAACCAATAACCTTGTCAAACTTCACCGACCCTCAGTAAATGCCGATACAAGTATTAGTTTAAGTAAATCAACAAAGAATTGAAAAACAGATAAGATTGTGTGACAATTTCTTCCTGTCGATGTCATGAGACCAAAGCAACTATTACTCTGAATCGACTCAATTTTCACGAGAAATCTTTCTGTTTGGTATTTTTTAATGAGCATTTGGCATTGTAAACCTACCTTGAACGAAGAATGCATTTTGAGGCTCTCTTTACAACAATAAGCTTCAACATTTATGAGAAGGTTTCCTATCTCGTGGAACAATCGAATTTAAATACTGAGACGTCAGTGACTGACGTTTGGTCAGTTTTACTTGGACCGCGAGGAAGGGACAGTTTTAAGACCAGTTTTAAAGACTACAAAACAGAAAATAACCCCGTAACGAGTACAGCGGAGTTCAAATTGGCAAACGTTTGTAATGGCGAATCGAGGCTGAATGTGATATGATTCATTTTGTCAAACTGGTTAGTCATATTGTCAATAAACCTCATTAAGCCAACAAACTTCGAGGATGAAATCAAATAGAATAGAAGAACCACAATTGGGCGCTGGGGGTCAGCGAGAAAATTTTCGTGTTCTGTTTACAAAACGTCTATGTTCATGGTATGTACTCAGTGCTAAGTTTTAGTCCATTAGTCGTTAAGTGTTCGAATTCAGCTTGGTTTGAAGATCGAAGGTTTAACGAAAACTGAATATGTACTTGTCGCTTAAGGCTTGGGTTTGTGCGGTCGCCTTGATAGAGGTCCTTTTTATGTTCACCGTCATGGGAGCATCTAGTGACTCATGCGAGACGGTAATCAAATCTTTTGATAAAAGACTCAAGAACGTTGAAGCCGATGTCAAAGCTATCGCTCGTGCCCTGAATGTCGGTAATCCGCCGCCAGGTATAAATATGGCTTTGTAACGCTGTTTGATCGCCTTCTTTTTATTGACGTCTCAGTGGCTCGCTTAACTGTTTAACTAAATTGTAATTTTTCCGCACACAGGTTCATCTTTTACCTCGTGCAGAGACATTTACATTTACGGGAAACACAATTAAGTAAAATTGTATCCGTCATCAGCATTGGAGTTTATGTTTTCTTTATCCGCTCTTAAGAAGCTGCCAGGATGTAAAAAATGAGTCAGAGAACGGAAGGAGAGAAATAGGCTTTTCATATAATCCGTTGATTCCTTTTTCAATCAGATCGAAGTAGAAGGTAGAGATGTAAAAAAAAAAAAAAAAAAAAAAAAAACGAATCCGCGTATCAGTGACTGCTTTCTGCCTTTTTTCTAGCCATTCATCGGGAACGGAACATTGAAAGTTTTATTCGGTCTAAAATGCGCTGCTGCATATGCCGCTGGCACCAAGTTAAGCCTTTAGACGCCCTGGCAGTTCCGCTCAACTGAGCAAAAGTTTCTTGCGAAGTTCAGTATTACTGTGCTTTAATTTAATAATATTTTGCTTTTAACTTCTCAAGGGATAGGTAACTTTCGCTCCGACCTGAAATGCAATTTATTACAAAAAATACTTTTTTGTCTGAGTTATTTTATTTCGAATCATTCATCAGCTCGCCAGGAAACAAGGCTTACTTGCTGCAGACCAACAATGGAAAGATTCCTGTGTATTGTCACATGACCAGCTACGGTATTGGCGCATGCGGGGGTGGAGGATGGACACTGGTTATGAAAACGGATGGCAATAAGGTATAATAAGATGACGAAAGCAAAGAATGTGATGTTTGAACCGTCCATTTTACCCCACTCGGTGTTTGACGAATTTGAAGGATGTTTCCTCTAACTAGATTACGACATTTGTAAATATTCGGTTAAAGTTAACGAAGTTGAAAAAAATAGCTGATTTTTTATTCCTTTTCTTTCATCTATAGCGAACCTTCCACTACAATTCCCAACTCTGGAGCAACAAAAATGAGTTTAACCGCCATGGAGGGAAGACCGGGTTTGACTTACAAGAGACCAAGTTACCGACCTACTGGAGCACACCCTTCTCCAAGATTTGTCTTGGAATGAAGATCGGCCAACAGATCAACTTCATTGTCATCAACAAGCAGGCAAACTCTCTGTACTCACTGATCGCTGATGAAAAATATCGCGCTACCTCACTGGGTCGTAACACGTGGAAGAAGCTGATTGGTTCACATTCTTCCTTGCAGCGCAACTGTAACAAGGAAGGGTTCAATGCTGTGAGTACTTCTACTTCACATTCTAAAGCAAGGATTGGTATCGTTAGTAACGACCAAAATGAGTGTAACAGCTGTGATTCCAGAATCGGGTTTGGTACTGGAGGGTATCCTGATGACTCCAACACGTGTGGAAACAACGCACGGCACTCAACAGATAATGGAGAAAAACACATCAAAGCCATGGGTTATATCTTGGTGCAGTGATAAGAACTGTCTCCATGCCTCTTGAATCCACTTTATGCAAAAATGATCTCCTATCAAAAGTGCTCTGAGTGAACTGATTAACCAAACAACTGTTGTAGTTTGATTTTCAGAAGATAAACAGTGTTGTAAAGCATATATGGTGATGGGAATAAATAATGTTTGTGACTAATATAATGTTGATGAGTTTTAAAGGAGTAGTTCAATCTAAAGTGGCCATTTTTTTCATAACGCCTCTCGAAAGTTTATACAAAGATATGTAACTCATTTCAGCTTCCAACGTCGCTAAACCCCTACGAAATCTTTCTCTAAAGTAGCCCAAAACTCGAGAACTGGACGCCGCCATCTTGGAGCTGGTAATGTATGCGTGACGTCAAAAAGCTCAGCCTGGAGTTTGTCGGGAAAATTTAAATACTCGAAACTCCTTGTTTCTTTGTAGTGACATTTGTTTGTCAGAATGCCTGTTTGTGCAGCTCCATTTTGCGCAAACAGGGCCCCAAGAAATACAAAAAGAGGTATTCCTTTTCACAGTCTTTCAATATTTTAAAAAAAGAACAATTGCTCAAAATTAAAGCGAACACAAATATTTGTGTGTTCCGAAAACAATATGGAAGACTGCTTCGAAGTAGATCACAAATACAGTCTCCATAATTTAGAGGCCCTGACGAAAGATATTGATAATCGCTGCCTGGACCGGCTCGATTTTTTTTGAAACACTATCTGATCATTGAGAATGTTGTTGCAACTATCTAAAAGTTTATACGGTTTTCGAGAAATTCGGAATATGAGTTTTGCTTCATTGCTGAGCGAGCGCAGCGAGCGGCGCAGCAGTTCATAATCAAAATTTATGAGTAATGTACGCGAAATCAAGATTTAGTCGGCGTTGTAGCCTCGCTTTCAGCATTCTATTATCATGCATTTTGACAATTTCAGTTGTACAGCTAGACTTGACGTATTCTCACAAAAATTTGATAAGTTTTACTGCCCTGCGGATGGCTCGGATGGAAACGGATTGCAACTTGAAAATGTAAGGCTAACGTTTTCAAGTTGTCTGAGTTGTTGCCACTCGTCATCAAAAAATCGATATCTTAAGCCGTTGGTTGATTTCTATCCGCAAATTAAAGTTATATCTATCTTTAGATGTTCAAAGATAATGGTTTTTTATGGGTTTAGCTGCCTACCACTAATTTCAGAACAGTTTAGACCAAAAATCTGCAAAATCCCCGTGATATAGCTCCTTTAACCTCGCCCCCACTAGTATGCTGCCCAAGGCTAGAAACTGGAGAGCCAAAATGGCAGGAAATGGCTTATAATTAATTGCACCAAACCATTGACTCCTGTTCCAGTAGTTCAGCTAAGAGCATCGCGAAAACAGCGAGTGAAAAAAAGAGGCAAAAACGAGGAATCGAGGAATGTTCACAAGAAATATAGAGTGTCCGAGCGATTAACACGGGTGACCCATGAACGGACAGGGAAAATAGAAAGCGCAATTTAATGCTTATCGCACGTGTGACGTCAGTTGTGATCTTAACATTGTAAAGCACAAATAACCCGCAAAACCATTTCAAATATCATACCACGATATTTTAGCTCACACCAGCGCCAAACACGGTTCAAAGCCTTGATTTGGACATAAAGAGGAAACAGTAAGCGTTGGATGATGCACGCGCTGTACAATTTTTATTAGTATATACACACTCAGTGATCTTGGTGTTTCAAGCAATCTGATTGGTTCGCTATCTCGGGCTAATGAGCATTATTCACTCCCTACGGAGTGAATAATGCTTGATCCAAACTGAAACAAAATGGCCGGCGTAAACTCGCGTTTCGCCGGCGTTTCTGAATCGCAAATACTAAGAATACAAGAAGATGCTGAACCAGAAAAGACAAAAAAAGGCTAAGAAATTTGGCCTGATGGTTTTCAAAGTAAGAGAAGACTTCATATTTCGCAATTTGCAGCACAATGTCCACACAACTCGAGTACTAAAACGATAAACAATTGCTTACCGTGAAGTCTCTCTTCGCCCGGCATCGACAGAAATGAATACCGCAGATTTATCGGCAGCAACATCAAGTGTTATTCAACCAAGATCCTCCACAAATATTCAGGAAAAAGTCTTTGTGCAAGAAAACATCCAGTTTTCACCACAGTTCTGCAGAAGCTTATAATCCAAACTTTCAGGTGGATCCTTCGCCAACTGCTCTTTCAATTTTCAATTCAAGTGAACTTCAAAAGCTTTGATTCAACGGTCAAAATGTTTTGCAAGCAGGTTTTTGATCAGATTGCAGGTTTGTGGTGTTAAAGGACCATTTTGCTAGATTGTGACGAGGATTTTATCAAAGATTAACTAGATTTGCCATGTTTGAAGATTCTGTAAACTGTTTCGCGCATGTCGGTTAGTGCCGCTTATATGTACGTTTTCCACGCATGAATTGAGAGGTCAATTAAATCGACTTTAAATGGTTTCCTTCTGAAAACTTTGAGATCGCTTGTTGTTGAGATCACTTCGTGTGTATATACTAAAACAATTATTCTTTGAAATCTCGGTGAATAGCGGCAGAATATTCACCTCGATTTCAAAGAATAATTGTTAAGTAGTAAAAATATACACTGAGCTATCTATAGTAGTAGAGTAGTATATGGCTATACTACACGCTTATCTAGTAAAGACATATACATTTCGCCGATAAAAAGTTAAAAATAAAACGTAAAACTCTGATGATAATCGAAAAGATCGAAAACGTTTAGTATCAATTTTAACAGCTTTTACCTTAAGTTTTATTTTTAGTAAAGATATGTTAATTCAATATTCAAGATTTCTGGACCGAAACAAAGTTGATCAAAGGTGTCGCGATTATTATTTTTTTAGTTGCTGTGTCGCTTCATGCATGTCCTGTGTTGCCAAAATCTTTCACTTATTACAAGTCTTGCAGCACCAGGAAGCATTAATAAGACTAAAAATCACTCGCAGTTATTAATTTTAATAACGGTTTACAAAGTATTTCAAACCAAGTTCCATTAATTTCAACCTAATTGTGATTTCTGAACCCCACTATTCAATTGACTAGACACAAACAAATGTAATGTATTCATGCTGCGCGAATATTCCTTTTCAACAATGATTAAAGAAAAAATTATTCACAAATCGTACACGCGTTAATTCACTTCAATATATTTGCCGGAAAACCGGCGTTATATGTTGTGATTTCAGTATGTCGTCATTTTTTTTATAAATTTACTTCTCGAGAGCAGTTGTTAGCAGACACTATGTTGAGTTAACAGTAAATGTGGAAGCGGTTGATTGGTCGACGAGGCTGCAAGCAAGAAAATATTCGCGTATTGCTGAGTGACAATAACATCTTGTAAACAGGAAAGCAAAATCATTGAAGACAGTAAACCACACAATTCAGCCGGTTTAGACGCACAAAGTTTTAACTCGAGTTCTAAAAATGCGCTTGTTTTTTGCAGTTTGTTTTACTATGAACTTGCTCGTTCTAATCGCCGTTCGTGGCGCGAAAACTTCCTCGCTGGTCAAGGGCAACCAAACTCCATCCGGCCCCGCTAAAAACTACGCCGACAACATGATGGTCTGTAACTTGATTCAGGATTCGCATGTCAACAAAGCAATTAAGACGCTGGAAATGAAACTGGAAAAACTTACTGAGCTGGTCAACAAGACTTTAACTTCGCAACCGAAACCACCAGGTAATTGTATGAACTCGCAAAATTTTTTCGGGCATGTTGATTGTCTTTTGAGCCCATGTAGTTAGCGTGCTTTCAAACTCGCATCTAAAAGAAGTTAAATTATCTTTTATCACAGAAGCCCCCGTCTCGTCTTGCAAGGAACAGTACGACAAAGATAAGTAAGTTCTAATATATAGTTCAAATAATTCCTTTTAATACATGTTTCTCTAAGTATAGTCTTTCTATGCTTCACTAATTAGTTTAGAAAAAAAATCGCGGTTCTCGCTATTTTTTGGAAAATTGTGAAATTTTGTCACCAAAAAAGCCGTACATTATTTTTATAAAGAAAACCAAATTCTCCAAATTTGCGAAGATTTTTAAAGTGTCGAAAAATTAGGTTGTCGCGAAAATTTCGTGAAATAAGGAATTATGGACCTAAAAAAAGTATACGAAAAAAATTCTACCAGTTGATTAACACTGCATAAAAACAGTTGCTTGGTTCAGTTCACAACTAAATCAAATTTTAGCAGCAAATTTTTTTGAGGGTTTGTGTTTTTCACTTGCACTATCAATTTTTCAGCGAGAAAACGAGAAGACAGGGTAATTAATTAAATGGCCAAGAATTGGCAAAGGTGTCGCAACTTAAAATGAACGGAGAAACGATCGAGTTTTCTTACTGATCATGATGATGTAGAAGTTCGATTTTGGGGGGTTTTCTTGCTGTTTAGACATTCTTTAATAACATCACTGGCAAGTTTGCATTTTTAAGAAAACTGACCCCCTTTCTCTCCCCCCAACAGGTCGTCAAAAAGTCAAGTGTTTACGCTGATGTTTGGTTCACAAAAGATTCCTGTTTACTGTCACATGGGAAACTTGGGATGTGGAGATGGAGGATGGACGCTGGCCATGAAGATAAACGGCAACAAAGTACAAACCTTTCCCCAGCACTGTTAAGCCAGTAGAACATTTTATCGGAATAAAAACTAATTTTTCCCTTTCTTTAATTCTTAGAAAACATTTCATTATGATTCTCAATTATGGAGCAACAACAATACCTATAACCTTGCAGGAGGCACGACTGGGTTTGACTCACAAGAGACCAAGTTACCGACCTACTGGAACACACCCTTCACCAAGATTTGTCTTGGAATGAAGATCGGCCAACAGATCAACTTCATTGTCATCAACAAGCAGGCCAACTCTCTGTACTCACTGATCGCTGATGCACAATACCGCAACACCTCACTGGGTCGTGACACGTGGAAGACGCTGATTGGTTCACAGGCCTCTATGCAGACCAACTGTAACAAAGAAGGGTTCAATGCCATGTGTACCGTTAATAGAGCTTCTAAAGCAAGGATCGGTTTCCTTGGCAACAACGAAAACGATTGCCACACCTGTGATTCCAGAATCGGTTTTGGTACAGGAGGATATAATGATGACTCCAACACGTGTGGAAACCAAGCAACGCACTCACCAGATAATGGCAACAAACACATCAAAGCCATGGGTTATATCTTGGTGCAGTGATAAGACCTGTCTCCATGCCTTTTGTATCCATTTTAAGCAAAAATAATCTCCCGTCAAAAGGGCTATGAAGTTAAATGATTAACCCAACAACTGTTCTAGTTAGATTTTGAGGGAAAAAACAGTGTTGTAAAACAAATAAAGCGTGATGATGGGAATAAATAATGTTTGTTACTAATGGTTTTGCGTTTTAATTGCACACTACATCACAAGCGCAATGTCCAAGACTCTTAAAATTCGTTTGGCAGCACTCAGAAGTATTCAGATCCAGCCCCTGAATTAACAGTTTAAGTCGTACTTCAGTTTTTTTTTAATATGACGGTTATTTACCTCGACATCGAAGGAATATTACAATTGCTGATGCGATATATGTTGATGACTCCTTAGTCTCAATCTATCCAGTCCCTCCCCCCCTCCCCCTCCCCCCCCCCCCCAAAAAAAAAAAAATACCAGAGTTGGAGAGACAATCCACTGAGACAAGTATTCCTCAAAAGCAGAAGACGATAGAAAAAACTGCCCCGGAAAATTGCCCGAGATATTCTAGTGAGAGAAGATTATTCATAAGTCTCTACATGGGACAGTTTTTTCCACAGTTTTTAAGCTGAATTCATTTGTCAAATGACAACCAAAAGGGATAAGTTTTCTGTCTTTGAAACAGTTTGAAAATGAAACTTACGTTTAGAAATGACTTCTTTTTGGTTAGCGTATTTTCTAGGAAAGTCTCAGTCAGCTGCGAAACACAAGAAACAAATGAATTTTCAACAAAAACTTAACTTTCAATGTTGCTGAAATATAGCGAAAGAAGACAAAACGAGAGAATTTCGACGCGAGTCACATGCCGACACACTACGCGATTCGAAATTTATGGTATTTGTTTCTTAAGCGAGTAGCTTGTGCTAACTACAAGTAACTTGGCTGGATTGGGATTGAATTTCTTAAACATTCAATCTCAAAAAGAGAAAAACATCGCATAGCCAGGTATACTGAATGACTAATTTATTCTCTAGCGAAATGATACCTTGATACATCTAAAATAACCTGAAAAAAACCTGAGTAAATATCCCAAAACTAGTGAAGCATAAAAATGCGCTTCTTTCTGGAAAGATAGAAGCAAGAAAAGAGAAAGCAAAAGAAAACTACGAGGACAAGCAGACAATTTGAAGTCGGGGAAACAAAGGAAATGAAGACCTTCAACTTCCTCTTTCAACTGTTTTCTTTTGATTTTGTTCACCTTTTTTTTTTGCTTGTCCCAAGCTTCTCATGTGATTTTGAAAGCAACCGGAACAAAAACCTCAACAAAACAGTAAGACTTTTGTGTTTTTTTTTTCGCAAACAATTTGTTTTAAGGATTGTGATTCTGTGAAATAACAGTGGACATCAAAAGTTAACATGGCCTATTGTGGTGAAAAAGACTTAAATCAAAGCTATAAGCCAGTATTTTACTGTTTATTTTACTGCGTGTAATATATCAAACACTCGAGACTGCATTTATTCCGATCTCCAAATTCAGTGACGGCATTCGAGATGTTTGGACACTTACACTTAGTGTTGAACCTATCCTATGAATCGAAACAAAAACTTTTTAGTTGTTAAGTAGATGCCGGGAAAATTAAAGACACCAAAGGCTATCCTAATTATGATTCCCATTGCTATAACTCGGTGATATATTACTCTATAATTCATTAAGTTAAAACAGATGCCTATCATACTTTTCACAGTTAAAATACTTTTAGTCAATCTCAATCGTATTTTTTTATTTTTTATTTTTGGAAGAAGTTGGGGAGGGGTGTTTTCGCCCAACGCCCTTACGTTAACTGTGGACTGTTTTGCAGTCTGTGAAGAGCCACTGTACATGAATGGCAACTCATATCAACTGACTACTGTGGGGGTCGATGTTTGAGGAGTTATTACACGGACAGGCACGTAATGAAAAAAACTACAAGCATCGCTAAAAACATCAAATATACAGCTGGTATGTCCAAATTATTTTCGGAATACTTCTTCGCCGTTGCGTATTCAAAAAAAATAAGTTGAATTTTTTTGTAGGATGTAAGGAGGACCACTGGGTAACAAATTTCATTCAACGAAACTTGTATTAACTGATAGATATTCGCACCAAAACTCTTACTAATCTCAGGTTTTTAATTTTCTTTATTTTTGCCGCAGTTTAATAGCTATGACATAGCAAAAATATCGAGGGTCCAACACAACTGTTTTGAATGTAAAGCGTATGGAAGACTACAGTGTTTCTAGAAGCTTACTGTGCGCTTTTTGCTAAAGAATTGATATCAGTTGTTGATCAGTTATCAGTTAATGCCGCCATATTGCTATCAAATATGATATTACTGTAGTTATTAGTTAAAAATAGCAACACTTAGCGCAAAATGTTTATAGTGGAATTAAAACTAAACTTGAAAAATGTTGATTGGATGTGGCTTAGTGCAAGCCAGAAAATATAACAGGAAGCACAATCATACACTCGCTCACTCACAGGAATCTGTAAACCAAAACAGGATTCAGTGGAGACGCACAAAATCGGTTTTACCACGAATGATCAAAATGCGTTTGTTATTCGCAGTTTGTTTGAGCGCACCCTTTCTCGCACTGATAGTCAATGGCACCCAAACACCAAACGGTACTACTAAAGACTGCGACGCAATGACGATTTGTAAGACGCTGGAAAAGAAACTGGAAGACCTTATTGCGCTGGTCAACAAAACCTCCCCTCCCACTCCACAACCAACACCACCAGGTAAACTGTGACAATGCTTTTGACTGATTTTCAATGAAGTTGTTCTGTTGTGGCCTTTCAGTTTAACGTAAGATTTTAATACTGCAGGTCCTGTCTCATCTTGCAAGGAACAGTATGACAAACATAAGTAAGTTCACAGTTAAAATTTCTTTTAATACACCTTCCAACTGCAGTCACGTTACACCGATACAGTCAATAGTTTGAGAAACGTGTAGGATGCTAGAGCGGCGAGGGGCGCCTGTATGAGCTGCACTGATATTGCATCGGAAATTAACGACTTCAACCCAAGGGTACAGAAAGTAATCATCAGCTAACCAATTGCGGTAAAATACTCGATTAAACTAAAAGTACAGAATAACCTGCAAATTGTTTCAGATTTTATTGGTCTTTTAATGCTAAGATAAGAGAAAACACGGTGTAGTGAGACTTTTGAGTAACAATTCCCACTCTCTCCTTCTCTTCTGACAGCTCTTTAAAGAGTCAAGTGTTTACGCTAATGTTTGGTTCACAAAAGATTCCTGTTTACTGTCACATGGGAAACTTTGGATGTGGAGATGGAGGATGGACGCTGGCCATGAAGATTGACGGCACAAAGGTACAAATCTATCCCGAACGGTTACAGTATCTCTTGCGGTTAAATCATTGGTTTTGTGGATAACTTCACGGTAAACAAATTTGTCTTTTTTAAATTTTAGAGAACTTTCCATTATGATTCCCATTTTTGGAGCGACAGAAATGCACATAACCTTGCAGGAGGCAAGACCGGGTTTGACTTACAAGAGACCAAGTTACCAACCTACTGGAACACACCCTTCTCCAAGATTTGTCTTCGAATGAAGATCGGCCATCAGATCAACTTCATTGTCATCAACAAGCAGGCCAACTCTCTGTACTCACTGATCGCTGATGGAAGATACCGCGCCACCTCACTGGGTCGTAACACGTGGAAGACGCTGATTGGTTCACGGGCCTCTTTGCAGTACAACTGTAACAAGGAAGGGTTTAATGCTGTGAGTACTTCTACTTCCAGAAGTGACCTAAGTAAAGCAAGGATTGGTATCCTTGGCAACCAAGAAAATGACTGCCACACCTACGATTCCAGAATCGGGTTTGGTACTGGAGGGTATCCTGATGACTCCAACACGTGTGGAAACGAAGCAACGTACTCACCAGATAATGGAGACAAACACATCAAGGCCATGGGATATATCTTGGTTCAGTGATAAGAACTGTCTCCATGCCTTTTTCATCCAGCTCTGAAGTTAACTGATTAACCCAACAACTGTTGTAGTTAGATTTTGAGGAAAAAAGAAGAAGTGATGTAAAACAAATAAAACGTGGTGCTGGGAATAATAAATGTTTACGACTAATGTTATTGTGTTTTAAATTGCACACTGGACATCGGGACAAGCGCGATCTCCGAGACCCTTAAAATTCGTTCGGCAGCACGCAGAAGTATTTACAATCAAACCCCTGTACGAACAGTTCAAGTCAGGCTTATTTCTGGAACTCGATTGCCTGCGATAAAAATACAGCGCTCATTTACCTTGACATCGAAAGAATATTGAGATTGTGGATGAAGACAAATGTTCATTTCTCCCAAGCCACACATTCCAGAAAATGCCAAATAGAGTTGGATAGATAACCCATTGACAGAAGTATTTCTCGAAAGTACAAGATGGTTGAAAGAAACCTAGGAAACTTGTGCAAGATAATCTAGTAAAATAATATTCCCCACTTAGTCTCCAAAACTTCAAACATGACATATTTTTCCACAATTTTTCAGAGAAAACATTTGTGAAATGACAAACTAAAGCGATTTTTTTACTGTCTTTAAAACAGTTTGAAAATAAAAGTTCCATTATAGAGATCACTATTTTTTGGCTAGGGTATAATTTTATGAAGTTTCAGTCAGCCTCGAAACACACGAAACAAATTGTGGCTGAAATATGTCGAAAGTAGAAAAGACGAGAATTTCCATGCGGCGCATGCCGACTGCGCGCGTTTCTTAAGTGAATATTTTGTGCCACCCATCCCTCATACTGGTAGTGGCCAGCTCATGTAGGTTTTAATAATATACGGTTTTGACACTTTAATTAAGTTTCTTCCTTTCTAGGTATTTATCTATCACAAGGATCATTCGCGTACAGAGGCAGCTCCAGTTACGGACACTTTTCTGCTTCCTGAAGATTTCCGCTTACGGGAGCTTGGACTGTACTAACAAAATGCTCTAAAAGGGTAGAGCAGCTTGAAGTGACAGTAATCCCCTGCGCCCGTCCCTTAACGTAAACCCAGTAAAATTATGTAAGGACTCTAAAAATAATGGAAGTGCGGCTTAAATACAAGCTTCTGTGCCAGTTTCTTACCAAAGTAGTAATGCTTATAGTAATGTAAATAAATTATTCTCACGGAATAAGACACAGCCAAGGTGTTTGTGTTGTAACAGCTGTGAAAATTTAGATTTTCGTGTTTGGCGATACTGTGGAGCAAGGGACTATCTCATCGATGGCGAGCCATCAGAATGATTTTCATCACGCGCTTACAGTCTCCGTTCCCGATTAATAGCGAAGCGCGCGAGTGACGTCATAACTCAGACAAGACTCAGACAAACAAACCGGAATAAGGAAGATTTTCCTAGAACACTTTCTAAAACAGCCGGTGTTCCTAAAACAATTTTTTAAAACGAAAACTTTGCCTAGATTCCTTCTATTTCTCTCAGAACACGCTGATGTTTTCTGAGCCTCGTGGGTGGTATCATCATTTGCATTCTATTTTTAGACCTCGCGCGTTTCGCTATTGGACTAATTGTGGCTCCTGCTGAAGTCAAAATACATGAGCGACATTTAGGCACGAGTGCCTTCTTCATTTGTTATGTTTGTAACAATTTATTCCATAACAGGAAATAAGTTTATGCCCGCAAAGCGCATTTGTTTACAATCCTTTGAAGCTACGATACAGGAACAACAGTTTGCTAATTTAAACCAGGCAATTAAAAAAAAACTTTGTCAAACCTTGCCGACCTGCGGTAAATTACGATACAAGTATTAGTTCAAGTAAATCAACAAAGAATTGAAAAGCAGTTAAGATTGTGACCAACATCTTAGTCAGTATCGTCTCAATTTTCACGAGAAATATTTACGTTTGGTGATTTTTCATGTAAATATGGCATTGCAAACCTGTTTCAACAAAAAGTGCGTTTTGGGGCTGGCTTTGCAACAATTAGCTTCAACATTCCTGCGAAGAGTTCCTAATCCGTGAAATAATCGGATCTAAATACTGAGACGAATGACGTTTGATCACTTTCACTTCCGCAGAAAAGGCCGAGACAGTTAGCTTTAAAAACAGTTTTTTAGACTACAAAGCAGAAAATAACCCCAAAATGAGTACAGCGGAGTACGAATTGGTAAACTTTAATAATAGCGAAACAAGGCTGAATGTGCTATGATTTATTTTATGAAAATGGTTAGTCATATTGTCAATGAAACTTCAAAGATGAAATCAAATAGAAAAGAAGAATCACGATTGGGCGCTAGGCGTCAGCGACAAAATTTTCGCGTTCTGTTTACAAAACGTCTGTGTGTTGGTAATGTACCAAGAGATTAGTGTTCAGCTTGGTTTGAAGCTCAAAGGCTTAGTTTCGAGACTTAGTTACAACTGAAGATGTACTCCTCGTTTAAGACTTGGGTTTGCGCGCTCGCCTTGATAGAGGTCCTTTTTATGTTCACCGTCATGGGAGCATCTAATGACAATTGCGAGGCGGTCATCAAATCTTTTGATGCAAGATTAAGGAATGTTGAAGCCGATGTCAAAGCCATTGCTAACGCGCTGAACGGCGGTAATCCGCCAGGTATAAATATAGCCTTGATTACGCTGTTTGATCGCTTTCTTTTTATTGTCGTCAACTAAATTGTAATTTTCTCACACACAGATACAACTTTTACCTCGTGTAGTATAGAGACATTTACCAGAATCACAAGTAAGTAAATGTGGCTGAACACAGTTTTGCGATTTTGGAGTACGTATCTTACATATTGCTCTCACGCCCAAACCATTGCAAATGACGAGCTCAAATTTGGCATTTCACAAGATCAGCTACTGCATTTGAAATTTTTGCGTGTCGCGTAAGACCATGTTGCGTTACTATGGCAACCCAGCTAATTAAAAATCAACCAAAAAAAATGAATTCGGCTCGATTTCAGAAAAATTAGTCATTAGATTTTTTTCATCGATCGTTTGTGTACAACAAACTCGGATAAATTCTGAGATTTTAACACTAAAGTAGTAAAGTTTTAACAGAGAGAATTTTTATTTTTCGCAGGTTTATTTTTTATCGTAATATCCTAGAATATTACCCTATATTTGAGTGACCCTCCGTTTAATAAGATAACAATAATCAGTTACGTTGGCTTTTGTCTTTTTTCTCATCTAGTCAACCTTCCACTACCATTCCCAACTCTGGAGCAACATACATAAGTTTAACCTTGCCGGAGGAAAGACTGGGTTTGACTTCCAAGAGACCAAATTGCCGACCTACTGGAACACATCCTTCTCCAAGATTTGTCTTGGTATGAAGATTGGCCAACAGATGAACTTCATTTTCATCAACAAACAGGCCAACTCTCTGTACTCACTGATCGCTGATGGGCAATACCGCCCCACCTCACTGGGTCGTGACACGTGGAAGACGCTGATTGGTTCACAGGCCTCCTTACAGCGCAACTGTAACAAGGAAGGGTTCAATGTTGTTGGTGCTGATAAGCGCGCCTCCAAAGCAAGAATTGGTATCCTTGGTAACAACGAAAATGACTGCAACACCTGTGATTCCAGAATCGGGTTTGGCACAGGAGGGCTACATGATGACTCCAACACGTGTGGAAACAAGGTTAGGCACGGTGGAGATAATGGAGACAAACACATCAAAGCCATTCTTGGAGCAGTAATAAGAACTGCCTCCATGACTTTTGCATCCATTTTAAGCAAAAATAATCTCCTGTCAAGAAGAGCTCTTAAGTTAAATGATTAACCCAACAACTGTTCTAGTTGGATTTTGAGGAAAAAACAGTGTTGTAAAACAAATAAAACGTGATGACGGGAATAAATAACGTTTGTGACTAATGTTATGGCGTTTAAAATTGCACACTTTACATCGGGACAAGTGCAATACCCAAGACCCTTAAAATTCATTCCACAACACGCAGAAGTATTTAAATCAAACCCCTGAATGACCAGTTCAAGTCGGACCTATTTCTGGAACTCGATAACTTGCGATAAAAATACAGCGCTTATTTACCTTGACATTGAAGGATACTGAAAGTGTTAATAAGTTACACATCCAAAAAATGCCAAATAGAGTTAAAAAGACAGCTCATTGAGAAAAGTACAAGATAGTTTAATAAACCTTGGAAAATTGTCCAAGGTACTTAATTGAAAAATATTTCCCACTAAATCTCCAGAACTTCATACATGACAAGCCTCTCCACTTTTTTCAAAACATTTCAGTTTGTCAATTGACAACCTAAAGAGGATTTTTTTTTAAAAAAAGAGTTTTAACTGAATGAAACTTCCATCTTAGAAATCACTATTTTTTGTTTTGCGTATTTTCTATGAAAGTCTCAGTCAGCTAAGAAAAAAAAAGGTATTTGCATGCCTTGGAAAATGTTATTTCAATGTGGCTGAAGTATAGCGAAAGAAGAAAAGTCTAGCCTGCGTCACAGACAGTCTAAACTGCCGGTATAGTCACGTCCGGCTGCAACGCAGGTTAGAAAAGTCAAGAATTTCCAAGCGAGTCGCATACCGACTGCATTTCTTGAGTGAATAGTTTGTACCAACCATCCCTCATCTTATACTAATACTTATACTTGCTTATACTCCTAGCTTCAGTAACGGACACTTTTCTTCTTCCCGAAGGTTTTCGATTACGGGAGCTTGGACTGTACTAACATACTGAAAATGTTCTAAAAATGGATTACCAGCTTTAAATGTCAGTCATCTTCTGTCGTCCCTTAAACCTATCAAAAATTATTTATTCACATCCAGCAATGACATATTTGAAATGATCGGTCGACTCTAAGAATAATGGATGTGCTGCTTAAATACAAGCTTAAGTTCACTATAAAATAGAAAGCTTATGACAGTCTTTTGTGTCTTCTAACTAAAATACATAGTAAAATTTTTCCTACCTAAGCTATTCCAGTAAATAAATTATTCCCACGAAGTAAGACTTAACCAAGGTGTTTCAGTTGTCAGCGTATCAGCTGTGATAATATAGATTTTCATATTTGGCGACACTGTGCAGCAGGGGTCTATCCGATCGATGCCCGCAAAGCGCGTATTTAATAACCCTTTCACTCCCGAGTTTCCCCCCCCCCCCCCCCCCCCAAACGCGTTTTTAACTGTTAAACTGAATTTTTGGTGCTTTGTTCTGAATTTACCTAAACTTTGCTAGAAAAGCACTTTTTCACACATCAACAATATTTTGATAAAGATTCCATGTAAAAATGTACAATATTTCACTTTGGGTCATGCGCATAAGCCAAAATTTGGGCACCTTGATCAATTACAGTTGTGTTGGCCTGTTTAAGCACCGATTTTACACAAAAAACGGATCGTGTTTTTCTTTGATTAGCTCTGTCAGAATGCAACCGATATTCAAAATGAACAGCTCTGTAGAAAGGTCAATCCTGGCTCTATCAGCTGCTTATCACAAAAATCCACTGAAGTGCAAATTGATGACGTCACGAGTGGTTCAATGACTGCGTCTCCAAATAGTGCTTACCGTATTTTCTCAATTAAACGCCCCCCGGCGTTTATTTCAAACTTGGCTCCGTGGATCCGGCGTTTATTTAAATGGTGCAGTTTATTTGAGTAAAATGTTTATTAAACAAGGGTTTTAATCTTAATTCGTGACATGAATGTATCTTGCCATCATACCTAAAGCATATTACAATTCAAATAAATGCCTAAAAGGCTTACTTCGCTTACTACGAGACAGTCGAGGCATGGAAGCATAACCCTGAGATGCCCGAAATACTCGCGTGAAACCGAGGGAGGAAGGACTTTTGCAGTCACGGCAGCGAAGGAGTGGAATAAGCTCCCTATTAAAATTAGATCTAGTCAGAATGTTAAGCTTTTTAAAAAGAATTACGTGAATTACCTTAAGGAATCATACATAGGTCTCGACCATTTCTCTATTTCTTAAGTTAAACTCTATTTTAGTATTTTGTTTTTAGTCATTTCAATTATCTTTTTTTATGTATAATATAATGAGGGCCACTAGTTTCTCAGTTTTTAACTGTAAAGTGTTTTTACCCTCGTTAAATAAAGTTATTATTATTATTATTATTATTATTATTATTATTATTATTATTATTATTATTATTATTATTATTACTTACCACTCTACCCATGAGACCCGGCGTTTATTCGGGGCCCGGTGTTTAATCGAGAAAATACGGTATGCGTGTTTAGGAGTGAAAGGGTTAAGAAGACATTTCGATAAACAATTTACTTTAAAAATTAGCGAAATAAGGCTACGACGTTTCGAAGTCATCTTAACTCCATCATCAAGTAGAAATAAAGATAACGGTCGAGTTTTAACTTTAAATACAAACAAAGGTGACAGAGTATATATATGTTATTTGCCGGCCAAGGTCGGTCCGTATTGGGAAACACTGTACCCTTGGTCTTGAGCAGGGCCGTGCTCATGACCAAGGGTACAGTTTTTCCCAATACGGACCGACCTTGGCCGGCAAATAACGTTTTTATTTTTTTCCTACTTTTTCCTCCTTTTTTTCCTTGTTTGGAAAAGAAACCGAGACAAATCGTGTCGCAAGATTCAAGGATTGAGGATTCCGGACCGCTGAGATGCTTGAGAAAAAAAAATAAGTAAGAATATTTAAAATTAAAACAGATCTAAAAAATTGCCAAAACCGCTTAACCGAAAATCCCAACGCCCCACCTCCATAAACGCCTATATCTGTGAAATTTTGGTTATGTCGTAATTATGTTGTTTATCCCAAAGGAAATAACATTTATCCTCTGTTATTTTCTTTTACGTATTAGTTACCTGCCATTATATATACAAGGACGTTGATTCAAGCAAAAAATCAGATTCAAGTTGATTGTAAGTCTCCTTCAAAGCTGGATAACCTTCTGGCGTTGGTTAAAAATATCTCAATGCCATCGCCAACGCCAACACCACCAGGTAAACTCGGGCAATCCTTGCTATTCGACTAAATTTCAATGGAGTTTTGTTCAGGAGCGATTCTTCACTTACATTTAACCACGAGTCTCTAACCATGTTTTAACCTGAGCTTTATTTTCTTTACAGCCGTTCCTGCCTCTTCTTGTAAGAAACTGTATGCCAAACACAAGTAAGCTCACAGCAAAATGTTTTCATCACATTTCTATCGCAAACGTTGCATTGATTTGCTCGAGAAGCGTGTAGAAAATAGGACCGCAAACAGGCTCCTGTAATATCCTGCACTGATCTTTCGACAGAGAGCAGACAGGAAATTTGGCTGCAAAATAAAAATGTAGTTGCTTAAAAAGGGCGAAGCGATGGATTTTTGGTATTGACGCCGTTTTTTGTTCTTGAGTAAGGTACATAATTCCCACTGGCATCTTTCAGCGTCTTTAACCAAGGTGTACAGGTATGAATCTGAAATGTTGCGGCTACAATGCTGGTCTCTCGGAGAAAACATTTTGTTTAAATATTAACTGAATACTCCATTCTGTCCTTCGTTAAACAGGTCATCAAAACTGTTCACCCTGATGTTTGGTTCACAAAAGATTCCTGTTTACTGTCACATGAGAAACTTTGGATGTGGAGATGGAGGATGGACGCTGCCATGAAGATTGATGGTACAAAGGTACAAATCTATCCCGAACGGTTAAATGAGTGTGGACATTTCGTCAGAATGAAAACTAAACTTTCCCTTTTAAATTTCAGAGAACTTTTCACTTCGATTCCCATTTCTGGAGCGACAGAAATGTCTATAACATTGCAGGAGGCAAGACTGGGTTTGACTTACAAGAGACCAAGTTACCGAGCTACTCGAACACAACCTTCTCCAAGATTTGTCTTGGTATGAAGATCAGCCAACAGATCAACTTCATTGTCATCAACAAGCAGGCCAACTCTCTGTACTCACTGATCGCTGATGGGCAATACCGCGCCACCTCACTGGGTCGTAACACGTGGAAGACACTGATTGGTTCACAGTCCTCCTTGCAGCGCAACTATTCTAAAGCAAGGATCGGTTTCCTTGGTAACGATGGCAGTGGCTGCTCCCACTGTGATTCCAGAATCGGGTTTGGTACAGGAGGGCTATATGATGACTCCAACACGTGTGGAAACGAGGCATGCTGTTCACCAGATAATGGAGACAAACACATCAAAGCCATGGGTTATATCTTGGAGCAGTGATAAGAACTGTCTCCATGCCTTTAGCAACCATTTTATGCAAAATAATCTCCTGTCAAAAGAGCTCTGAAGTTAACTGATAAACCCAACAACTGTTGTAGTTAGGGTTTAAAAAAGACGGCGATGTAAAACAAATAAAACGTGGTTATGGGAATAAAAAAGATTTCGGACTAATGTTATTGTATTTTAAATTGCACATTGCACATCGGGACATGCGCAATCTCCGAGACCCTTAAAATTCGTTCCGCAGCACGCAGAAGTATGTAGTTCAAGCTCCGGATCATGAATGAACAGGAAAAGTATTCCTCGAAAGTACAAGATTGTTGCAAAAACATAGAAAAATTGCACAAGATACACTAGTGAAAGAATATTCCTCGTTAAATATCCAGAACTTCATAGGTGACAAGTTTTTTCCACAGTTTTCAGAAAAGACATTTGTATTTCCAACTACCTGAAAGGCATTAAAAAGGTTTAGACAATTTCAATGTTGGCTGAAATATAGCGAAAGAAATAAAGGCGAGAATTTCCATGCGAGTCTCATTCCGACAAACTACGCGATTTGACTTTAGAGACGGATGTAAACATTTACGGTAGTTGCGTTTCTTAATTGAATTTCTTAAACATTCAAACTCGCAATTGGAAAAGAGCGTAGCTACTTATATAATAATCTATTATGGCTCATTTCTTCTCTAGAAAAAAAAATAACCGAGATTCATCCAAAATTCCAGTGGACAAGATTGGGCATAAAAACAATCTGGGTAAAAAAACAAGTATAGAACTGAAGTACACTGGTTCCCGGGAGTATCTAAGCAAGAAAAGAGAGAGCAAAGAAAACGCTAAGAATAAGCAAAACAACTTGCGACTTCGGCGGGAGTGGTGGTGGGGGTGGAGGGGATCCGCATTTCCCTAACGAGCTGACGTTTGCAGTCTGTGAAGATTGAGCGACTGTATATGGATGACAAACCTGACTACCGTGGGGGTAAATGTTAGAGGAGTTATTGCACCGGCAGCAAGCGATAAATACCTACAAGCATGTCAGTCAAGCCAACTTGAAGAAAGGCTTAGTATGTCCCATGACGTATTTCATTAATAAAATTGTGAAAATAATATTCCTGAACATGGTTTACAATATAGTCGCGTGCCTCAGACTGACCTGAAAACCTAGGTTGACTAACATAACAAACAGTTTTGACTGCTGAAACACAATATATTATTTCCGCTGGATTAAAAGATACCATCGATGCAAAAACGAAGCTCGAAGAATTTGTTTGTATTCTCCAATGGGTCAATTGTTAATCTATGGTAGTTTCACTATTCAGTAAGAACATCACTGTATTATTTTGTCAAAAAAACTCTACTGTCAGTTCTGAAGTATTGTAAGCTTATTGTATGAGCATAAAATTGAAAAAAAATTAAAGTATACAGGTGGCAAGTTCGAATTACTATTATTACTAACTTGGCGCGGACTAGCTGCGCCTCGTGTTTTAAACTTGATAAAACACTGCTGCTCATTTTTTTAAACATTACATAAACTCGTTGGAAATCTGTATTTAATTATTTATGTTGTATTAATTTAACAAAAACAAATATTTAAAATCTCTAAGCCAAATACTTACACATGGGTCTCACAATTGTTTTGAATGCGGAGTTTTTAATTCCTGTGTCTATTGTAAGGATTGTTAACTCGCTAAATACAGTGGAGTACAGATTTCGGCTCAAGGATGTGTTGACGAACACTCACCATGACCAATTTGATAAGATTGGGGGTGATAAAGTTTTTCAAAACGGTAGGAATGAACGTTTTTTCGTTTGTCTCACGATAGAATCGCTTTGAGATGTTGATCGCGACGTTTCGACTGCAATACTGCTAGTCTTCATCAGGCGATAAGGTCGATTGTTTACGCGTCGCTATTTATGCACGTTGGTTCGCTGTGATTGGTGCAATTCGATCCTCGTTATTATTCCGACTAACAGATGATGTTCCCTCAGAGGTCCGCTTTGTAGTTGAACAGCTGTTATGCTTTCTGATGCATACTAACACCTACCATGATAAAAGGAAGACACCAATCGAAACGGGTCGACCCCATATCAACTCCTTAATAAAGACCCCACGGATCGACTCGGCCGTAAACTCACTGAGAGGCTTCTTAGCTAAAAACGAAGTGTACATCTATCAGGAGCTATCAACAACAAGATCAGGCCAAAGCACAAACAGCCACCTAGGATCTACGGTCAGCCTAAGATACACAAACCAAATGTACCACTGAGACCTGTTGTATCGTGTATAAACACCTTTGCTTATGATTAGTCGGCTCATTTAGCTGACATCCTGTCCCCACTGACAGGCAAATCAGAGTACGCAGCTACCAACTCTACTCATTTCGTGAATACCAACAACCATGAAAGAATACAAGAAAAGAAAATCATGGTATCATTTGACGTAGAATCTTTATTTACGAACGTGCCATCGAAGATGCCGTAAAGGCCGCACTTCGCAAACTAGAAAACGATCCCGGTCTTGCCGACCTTTCAAACTTTGTTTTACGATCCACGTATTTCCAGAACAATGGATCAATTTACGAACAAAAGGACGGAGCCGCTAAGGGAGCCCTGTCTCCGCGGTTATAGCCAACATCTTCATGGAAGGTTTTGAGGAGCGTGCGATAGAAAGTGCGATCTACAAACCTAAGATCTGAAAGCGATATGTAGATGACACCTTCACTATATTAGATCGAGACCAAGTCGACGGCTTTTTGCAACATCTTTTAAGATAACCAACAGCCCACTATTCGTTTTACCATGGAAACCGTCAAACCGAGAAAGATAACAGCATTCCCTTTCTCGATACGTCAGTTATAAGGGACTCAAACGGCCTTCTTACTACCAGTGTATATAGAAATCTTGGTTTTCATGTTACGTCATAACATTCTGAAATCAAAATTCACTGGGCCTGCTAAATTTTCGTTGTCATAAGGCGTAAGATAAACTAAAAATATATATTTTTGCAAATTTCCAGATCGATAGTGTCATTCGTTTTTAAAACAGAGCATTTTGAATATTTGAGTTCTCCGTCGTATGTGACATCAAGCTGAGTGCCGTGACAAAGCTGTTTTGTTTGAATAAAGGCCTTTCCTTTCCATTTTGAGCAGATTGAACACTTCAGAAATAATAAGTGGTGTTTATGTGAAAGTGTACTAGCTCTTAAGACTCTCTTAAGCCAAGGATAGCCGCTGTTGTAAACAGAATTGAGTTCCAGATGGTTTCTCTGATTTGTGTCTGATTTGTGTCCCTCAGCAGGACACAGTTATGGCGTCTCCATACTAAGCTTTATAAATTTGCGTGGAAAGGTTCGGAAAATAGCTCGCGAACGGTACACCGCACAGACCCGAAACTTGGAGAAATTGTTTATCTATTTATCATCTAGAATATTTGAAATTCATAGCTTCTGTAGTTGAATGGTTTCGAATTTATTTTTTGATTGCGCGACAGTGAAAACCAGCAATACTTAGCCCATGACTCACACCATCCTCAGTCAGTGAAGCGTGGTGTTGAGCCGAACGCCTCATAACAAAACCATCAGTTATCTCTAAAGAAAAGAAACATTTATCGTCGGCACTTGTTTCTAACGGTTATCCTTCTTCGTCCATACGAAAACTTAGTAAGACCACAAGACCAACAGCCAATAACGAACCCACGCAGGAATTTAAATCTACTGCGGTTTTACCCTACATTAAAGGTGTATCTTCGCCGCTGCCTACAACAACAAACGAAACGGGGCATCTTCCTTTATGGAATCAAGTCAAGTTTATCGATCGTGACCCTAACCGATACACACGCAGGGTCAAAGAGGCTATCCAAATAAGACTTCATTCTAATAACATCAATAGAGACGGCGGAATTGAAATTCCTGAAGCATGGATACCTACGATCAGAAAGCATAACAGCCGTTCAACTACAAAGCGGACCTCAGAGGGAACATCATCTGTTAGTCGGAATAATAACGAGGATCGAAATGCACCAATCACAGCGAACCAACGTGCATAAATAGCGACAGGTAAACAATCGACCTCATCGCCTGATGAAGACTAGCAGTATTAGAACGATTTCGCATAAGTCGACTTTTATATGCTAATGATCCGGTAAATTGCTAATAACGAAGAACAATAGAAACTGTACCTGAGGTCTTGAGTACGGCCCGAGGCAGCAGGCTGAGGCCGTGCTCAAGACCGAGGGTACAGTTTCTCCCAATACGGACCGACCTAGGCCGGTAAATAACGTTTTTATTTTTTTCCTACTTAAGTTTGTTTGGATTTAAGAAACCGAGAAAAAATCTGTCACAAAATCTTTGTTTGTATACGCGCGGATTTGATTTCAATGTCGAGTCCGACTTGATCGACAAGCAAGAGTCAAGCATTAAGCAAGACAAACATTAATTCCGAATAAAATAGCTTCGCTTAAAATGAACCGTACTCAAGAAATGTTCAGCTTAATTTACACTGCAGAAAATCAAGAAAAGTAAATGAAGTCATACTAAAATATAGCACAAATATGCCACAAAACCTAACACTTTTAAATCGATTTCGGCTTCCCGAACAATTCCCTAAAAGCTTAAATGTTTTGAAAAGTCTTGATAGAAGCTTTGCAACTTTGCTAAGCCTATTTTTCTGATTCAAAAATACTCTTTGACCGAAAAGCAGTTTAACAAGCTATTAATACACTTGTATTTAACAAATTAAGAAGGTTTCCGCCCAACATTCGAGCAATACAGGCAAAAATAAAGTTACCAGAGAGAGCTCATAGCATTGTAACAGTTTAACTACAGGTAATAATGTTGCACTATGTAATTATCACTTGCACATTCATTTGCACCTAAGAATGTATTAATAATTATATGCACTAGCACCTTTATCGCACTGTCACGCACGTATCCTAGTAGTATGTATTTATCCATTCTTCACATATAATAAATTCAGTTTCGTTCATGTTACCGAACAAACAACATGGTGGCAGCGGTGGAAGTTCTCTAATCTAACGGATCTAGCGGATCTAGTGTTTTTAGGATACAGCGATATGGCTTTCAATACACCGTTTCCTGCATTCAAGACGACATGCGATGACAAACGCGATTTGGAAACGTATATAGAGGACTTAACAGATTACTGCGTAATGCATTCGTGGTTCGATCCGTCGAAAGAATCTGACGCAGAGAAGTGGTTGAAGCCCGACAAAGCAATGGCTTGTCTCCGCGCATCATTATCCCCGGCAGCAAGAACAGTGTATAAATATAGCTTGGGCCTTAGCGAAGCCGATCTAAAGAAACCTCATTGTGTTGTTGCCGCCCTTAAAGTATATTACGGTGCTAGCATTGGAGTGTCAGGCGAACGACAAAAGTTTCTTCGCTTGCTGCAAAACGAAAACGAATCAATCGCCTCCTGGGAGACGCGAATACGTAACCAAGCAGCACAGTGTGAATACGAAGACTTCGCTGATGAGCTAATGAGGGACCAATTTATCGCCGGTTTAACGTCTGATGCTCTTCGAGTGAAACTTATCGGGAAAGGACACAAACACAAAGACACCGAACAAACAAAGGATACGTTAAGAGAAGTTGTCGAAGTTGCCAAAACGTTCGAAGCGACTATGGTTGCGAATCAGCTCATGAAAACTGCCCGGGACACACAGCAGGAACAAGTAAACACACAACAGGAACAAGTAAATTTTACGAGCAAATTGACATCTGTAAATCCGAGGCAAGAACAGCAATTTTCACCGTGTTTCTGGTGTGGAGGCAACCATCAACAGCCCCGTCAAAGGCACTGCCCAGCCTTTGGCAAAAGATGTGGTAAGTGTGGAATCACTGGCCATTTCGCACGTGCCTGTAAAGGTGGATCAAGACGTCGACAAGGGCGACAGCAGCAATCGAATTTTGTCGATGATGACAACGGAGAAGAAGCGTTCGTGGCGGATTGCGAGACACCCCCACAGCTTGCAAGGAAATATTTTGCTCACCTTCACCTCATACAAGGTGGGAAAACAAAAGTTGTGAAAGCACAGCTCGACTCGGCATCCACGTGCAACACTATACCTAGCAGTCTACTAAGCCAGTTGTTTCCTGACGTAAAGATTTCGCGGACCAAAAGCAAGATTAACACATATGGAACTGAAACCATTCGTCCTGAAGGCCAAGTAACGCTGTGTTGTGACAGAAGGGGCAAGATTCACACCATTGACTTTCTTGTGGTAAAAGTGCCTAATCAGAAACCCCCACTACTCAGCGGAAGAGACGCGCAAGCCCTGGATTACTTGAAGGTGTACGCTGATTAAATAAACGCAGTCGAAGAAGAGATTCCGCGCAATACGCAGTCACTTCCACCACTGGGAAAACTGACAAAGGAAGACGTGTTACACAACTACTCAAACGTATTTAGGCCGGGTCGCGGAAATCCACTTGGAACCCCTCTGCACATCGATCTTGATCCTAATGTTACTCCAGTACACGCCTCAACGCGTCGAGTTCCCGTGGCTAAGTTGGACAGAGTAAATGACGAGTTAAAGAGACTTTGTGATGAAGGCATCATAAAGCCGGTCACACAGCCTACAGACTGGCTCTCAAACATCCTGGTGAAAGAGAAACCGAACGGCAAACTTCGCATATGCATTGATCCTAGTCAAACGATAAACAAGGCCATCAGAAGACCCAAGTTCACAATTCCGACTATTGAAGAAAAGCTTCCACAATTGACTAAGGCCAAAGTGTTTACCATTGTCGATGTATCCGAAGCTTTTCACACCATTGTGATGGATGAAGAGTCTTCTCTACTCACTACGTTCCAGAGACCAAACGGTCGCTACTGCTACACTCGCATGCCATTTGGGATCGCCTCAGGACCGGAGGAATACCAACGGCGCCAACATGAATTCTTAGACGGTTTACACGGGGTAATAAACATTGCCGATGGCATCTGTGTGTTTAGATGCGGAGATTCAAAAGAGGAAGCTGACATCGATCACGACAAAAATCTCACGAGCCTGTTAGAAAAGTGCAGCAGCCATGACCTGCGACTCTCGGCGAAAAAATTGCAGTTTAAATCTCCCTCTGTCACCTTCATGGGGCACAAGCTTACCGACAAAGGCGTAGAGCCCGATCCAGCCAAAGTAGCAGCAATCACAGAGATGCCAACGCCCACTGACAAATCTGGGGTGCAGCGTTTTCTCGGCATGTGCCAATACTTAAGCAAGTTCTGCCCTAATTTGTCAGAAACAGTTCTTCCATTGAGGGACTTGACCAAGGAGGATGTTTCATTCCTATGGTCAAACAATCATGAAAATGCATTTAACTCGGCAAAGAACCTCATTGCTTCAGCAACTGTATTACGCTACTACGACGCAAACCTTCCCGTCACGCTACAAGTGGATGCATCTGAAGATGCGATCGGTGGCGTATTGCTGCAAAATGATCAACCTGTTTGCTTTACATCACATACCCTCAACAGTACGGAGAAGAACTATGCTCAAATTGAGAAAGAGTGCCTTGCAATCGTCTCTTGCATGGATAAGTGGCACCAGTACTTATACGGGAAACGCGACATAACGGTACATACAGATCACCAGCCGCTCGAGACGATTTTCAAGAAGCCTCTTAGCAAAGCTCCTCGCAGACTGCAAAGAATGATGCTGAAGTTACAGAGATATCAGTTCACTGTCCGATACAAGAAAGGAAAGGAACTTTACATTGCAGACACTTTGTCTCGCGCACCTGTCACTGATCAGCCCATCTCCACTGACAAGCAAGAATGCGAAGTGTTCCGTCTGGAAATGGCTGAGATGCAATTTGAACCAAATCAAGTTACACCCGACACGCTGCAACGAATAAGACGAGAAACTGCCAAAGACCCAGTGCTAGCAGCTCTACATACGGTGATAAAGAATGGGTGGCCTTCAGAAAGAAAGGAAGCCCCAGAGCAACTAAGGCTGTATTGGAACTTCAGAGATGAAATTTCAGTTTATGATGGTGTCCTCTACAGGTCTCATCAAGTAATTGTCCCAGCCACTCTACGAGACGAGATGTTACAGAAAATACACAAAGCGCACCAGGGAGCCGACAGCAGCATAAGACGAGCACGCGAGTCTCTGTTCTGGCCAGGAATGCAGGCCGCAATCAGGGAGAAACTGCTTATCATGTGGACTTTGTGCCCAGTACCTAAGCGAGTGACCGCGAGAACCAATGCAATCCCATGAGATACCCACTAGACCGTGGTCCAAAATAAGTGCCGACCTATTTCAGCTGGACGGAAACAACTACCTCGTTATGGTCGACCATTACAGAGACTTCTTTGAACTAGACCCCCTCGGCAGGAACACATCAGCCAACACAGTTATCCGAGCCATGAAAAGGCAATTTGCTCGACATGGAATTCCAGACGAGTGCATAACCGATAACGGCCCGCAGTTTGAAAGCCATGAATACTCACGTTTTTCTCGAGAATACGGATTCATTACACGCAAATCATCACCATACCACAGCCGAGGGAACGGAAAGGCGGAGTCCGCAGTCAAGATTGCAAAGAACATTCTGAAAAAGTCTCGCCACGAGGACCCCTACCTGGCCCTTTTAGCATACCGAAACACACCACAGCAAGGATACAATTATTCACCAGCACAACGCCTCATGTCTAGAAGACTACATGACAAAATCCCCACAGCTCCGCATCAACTTATTCCACAGACAGTGTCCCCAAGCGTAGTACAAGAAAACATTAGGGAAAGAAGACGGAGGTCAAAGGCCCAGTACGACAAGAGGGCATCGGCGCCGCTTACCGAATTCTCAAAAGGAGAAAAAGTGTACGTGAAACCTAGGCCTACAAACAAACATCGACCCTGGATCTATGGGGAGGTAATTGGAAAACCTGCCCCAAGTTCCTGCATCGTGAGCACAGCTTTGGGACCAGTAAGGCGAAACCACGCACAAATCAGGGAGGCAAAGGCAGAACCAGTCGACAACTATGATAGAGGATTGGACCGATTTGAAACTGCATCCCTACCGTCTGAAAGTGAACCAACAGAAGAACCTGATCACCCAATGGAACACGAACTTGCACCTCCACTTCCAATGGAACACGAACTTGCACCTCCACTTCGCCGTTCAACAAGAGAACGTAGACTCCCCGCAAGATTTAATAACTTTATAATGGAATGAACGCTCAAGCGAATTGAACTTTGACTATAAATTTGGACATTGCTTTCGATATTTAAAGACTCTCCTTGACTAACAACAGCTAAGACAAATAGTGTTTCAATTTTAATTTATGGAGCGTGTATGGACATTTCATAATTATTTTTCATCTTCCAAAAGGGGAAAGGTGTTGCACTATGTAATTATCACTTGCACATTCATTTGCACCTAAGAATGTATTAATAATTATATGCACTAGCACCTTTATCGCACTGTCACGCACGTATCCTAGTAGTATGTATTTATCCATTCTTCACATATAATAAATTCAGTTTCGTTCATGTTACCGAACGAACAACAATAAAAACCTGACAAAATGTTAGCACTCAAGCTGACCCCGCGAGAGAAAAATGGATTTGAAATTATCTATATTTCAGTTAAAACGGACGTTTCACGCCAGTTCAAAACAAAATGGCGCGCGTTTTGAACATTTTTACGAGGTTTGACTTCAATTTTTTCGAGAATGCTTTAGAATTTAGTCACGGGGTCACTAAGACAAGTGAATTTCAGTAAGATCTTTTGAATAGTATACAAAATGTTGCCGTGCTATGAGCAGATTTTTGGTACTTAATTTTCGCACTCATTGCTCGAACTTTCAGCGGAATCCGTCTTAATAATCTCTGCGTTGATTCTTATTCTGATAAACAGTGCCAAACTGAATGAAATGCGTAGCGTCTACGTACGGCACAATTAATATTGTGATAATTAATTTGTCCGTTTTTAACTCGGAAAATTCCGAGTTTTGGTGATTGGGGCCGATTTCACTCCTTCCATCCTTCACTCGATTCCTGTTAACATTTAATTGGCTAATTAATTAATTAATATCAAATTGAATTATCATTAATTTTGTAAAGCGGGTAGGGGTCTTGGTAAAATGTGAACCCTATTTGTGTTACTTTTTTAGAAGTAAACAAAGGCTATATATTTGTTTCTGAAGCCTCAATGCTCTCCTTGTGGTACGTATTCTTCCAGCCATAAACCCAAGCACAGGGAACTTTGCGTTAAACGCATGCGCATAAGACTCGAGGTGACAATATTGGCTCGATCACAAGAAATCTACATTTCTAAAATGCCGTCCAATATGGTAAACACCGAGACGACTAAACGTCGTACACACGCATGCGCACAAGACTCGAGGTGATAAATATTGGTATCGATCACAAGAAATCTACATAGTTCTAAAATGTCGTCCAATGGTTAACACCGAGATGACTAAACGTCGTACCATCCATGATCGAAATACGCCATTGTAGTTTCAAAAGTGAAAAGGAGATGCAGAAACTGATGGGAAATCAAGTTCTTTGACAAGGCGAAAATTTGTAACAATCGATCGTCGAGGGTATGTATTAAGCCACAGGAAGCCGTATTTAGCCCTTTCTTCTATCATTATAACACATTTTGTATAAGCTTTTAGCTTCGGTATGAGCTTCAACACTTGATTTTAAATGGAAACACAATACTCGTTCGCTAAAAAGAATTACAAAAGAAATGAACAATATACGATTTCTCGAATACATGATTTCTAACGTAAAACTTGGCATGATTTTTCGTTCCGGTAAATTGGTACAATAATTAAATAAATGATATGCTTGTAGAGAAATCATATAAATACGCGCGTTAAAAAATATTAAAAAACCAATAGGAAAAAAAAAAGAAAAAAATTTTTTGTTAGTTCTGGATTCGAACTCTTAACAATTGCGAACTTCAGTTTGCAGTTCACTGCCACTTGCGCCACGACGCCACAACCGGAAGTTGATGTGAGAAAAATCGGATTTGAACCGCTGAGTCATTCCGTGGAGAAGCGGGCTCAACCAAGTGTCGTAAATTGTTCTCTTGCCGGCTCGCTGAAGAAATGTGCGGTCCGTCGAGGTTTCTGTTTTGAAACCTGCAAAAACCTACAGTTTAGTCTGGTTTACTTACCAAGTGATTTGCTTTGGTGACAGCATCTCACATTTGTGCATCAGTAAAGTGCATGGACGTTCAATTCGAGAGTGGTCTCAGGAGTGCTTGTTGAAGAGCCCGATTTCGCTGCTTCGACACTCGAACTGTTCTGATCAGACGTACGCTACACAAGTTACGAATGGACTCACATCATTGTGGAGAGTGTCTGAGAGTGGAATTATTCATGGTTGTTGCTTTGGGAACCATCATAGGTAAGCTAAGCATTAACAATATTTAAATGATTGTTGTCTGTATACGAAACATTTAATAGATTTTCTTTCGGGTATGGTCGGAACAACATGTGAGCATTTTGCAAACCTTTGAGGCTTTTCAACATGTAGTGACATGGCTGTGTGTAAGAGGTGCAAAGCAACATCATGGGGTAATCTTGTTGAGCATATAGTAAATTAAGCAAACAAACTCTATGAATTGCTCATTCATTTTGTACCAGTAATTTATTCTCAGAACTTTAAAGCATATATCACTTGTGCCCATAAATAACAAAATGCTCTATGTTCATGTCAATACATAATTACACAACAATCTATTAAATGACTGATATAGAAAACAGGAATTTTGTTTCAAACAAACAAAGGATATTTTGACTTGCTTGTTATTTTCATGTTCCAAAATACTTGGACTGCTACAACTTGCATAATGTGAGCATAAACTTTTGGAGTGAAAAATACTCACCCTCATTTTTTTTAGGGTAAGGATGACATGTCAGTTGGCATGCCCTTCCTTAAACCCCTGCTTAGAAGGAATCCAGATTTAGGTAGGTTGCTAACATTAAGAGGGTTACTGGGGTGGGGGTGGGGATTTTATACAAAGACTGATAAGCATTTGAACTACATTTATACACCTTTTACTTTATATTAATGTATCCTCTTTAACCTACAGCTGAATGTGATTTTTCTTATTAATTATTTTAGGTGCAACAGTTTATTCTTTGGTCAACATGTGTGGATACAAAATGAACAGTGCAAGTTGCCAACTACATTTATCCAAGCAACAGAGAAATGTTAACAACTTTGACACTTGCTGAGGTACTAATAGTGATGTTGAACATTGCCTGCAGGACAAGTTATCCTGGTGAACTTCATGGAATAAAACTGAGAATTACATCTACATGTATACTCTCAAAAAAGGACATCAAGTACAAGTACTTGACTGCATGACTTCCTTGCACTTCATGTATGTGTAATCACAGAATTCAGAAACACTTCAATTTGGAACTTGATCCATTGATTTCCATGTACATTACTAAAAGTCAAGGATGCCAACAAAGAAGATGCATTGCTTCAGAAAAATTCTGACATTCTACATGACTTGTAATGATATCACCACTTAATAACTTTTGCCACATGCAGAGTAATCAGTCATAATAACCAAACAATTAAAATGAACTTCTTCTTTGAAGTAAAATGAAAGGAAAGGTCACACTGTTATCCAGATGATACCTCCAAGTTGTGGCTGTTAAATTATTTTTCTTGGCAAGTACTGTTATTATGTGTCCTGCTCCTAACAAAAATGTCATTGATAAGTTTTTACAAACTGTATTATATATATATACATGGTGGCTTAATCGATAATCTTTATTTGCATGTACGACATACATGTACATTTTTCTAATGGAATTGATAAAACAATGCAGTGTTCATCACTGACAATGTCAATGTAAATTTTTTGTCGCTTTTTACTCACTCAGACAACATGACACCAATCTATTTAAATTTAGCAGATCATTATTTGTTTGTACAGTATTTTTACAAAGTTCAATAAATACTTGTTGCACCTATTAGGTAAAACTTGTTCATTTTATAATCTATCCTGCTCTTTTCTTGTCCCCAGAGGTGTCACTTATTTGTCAGCACCAAGAATCATGTAGTTATGGGCTCTGGGGACATGCCTAATAATTAACAAAAAATTGCGTTCCGGGTTATGGGCTTATGTCAATTTACAGTCTCTTAATCTCTTTAGACTTGTGAATGTTAAATTATCATTCTTGGACATTATTGTCATTGTACTGTATTTGTACCATATGCCCAGCTACAAATTTCATTGCTACCATGTACATCCACTTTAGATCAGATGTACTACGACCTATGCATGACATTTGACCAAACAAAATGTTCCTGTCATTTTTTACTACAGTACAAACAACTCAAAAATAATCTCTTTGTCACCCACACTAAGTAGCCATACATTTTCACCCTTTCACGATAAATTTTCCGAGTTCAGTGGCTCGCAGCCACTTTGCCAGTTATTAATCAAAGAATCTCATTTCCTTGAATGATGGTAAATAGTGTTCTGTTTAAGCAAAAAGTGACAGATTAACAATGCAGTTTAGCACATAGATAGAGTCTAAAAAACCGAATGAATTTTACCACAATGGCGTGAAAATCATTGCGAGATAAACAAACAACGGCAAACTGCGAACGGTAAACTACAACTCGATTTTGTTGAGAAATAAATAAATACCTCGCCTTTTGAAGAACTTTGAGGCCTTTAATTCCACTGCTTTTTTGTCCTTTAGCATTAACAATGGATGGTGAAGCTATTTTTGTCTTTGGAGAGCAAAACTTTCATGTGTTCGTTAGACTCAAAGGTGCAAAATGATTTCGCGCCGTGAGCGGTCCGTATGCGGGGTCCGGATGAGAAAAACCGGACCGCTGGAGCGCGCGCAATTAGCCAATCAGATTAAAGGATTCAGGATTCCGGACCGCTGAGATGCTTGAGAAAAAAATAAATGTTATTATTTAAATCTTTAGACAAAGGCCACAATCGTACATGTAGATAAGAAATGAAATGACTTCTTTACGACCAGTCTTACATGTAACGCTTTTCATTTCTTCATTTCTTAGTGAGTAAGCTTTTGACACTGTCTATTGTGTCCATCGCCTTTTCACACATTTTTTTGTGTGCTGCGCATTGTGGTTATCTATTTTCCTCCTTTTCTTTCCACCTTCACCCTCTTCCTCTCCACTTTCAGACGACGACGCGACAAACTCTTCGTCAATTTTCGTTTTGACGGCTTCAATTTTGCGCTCTGTTGGTGTTATTCTCTTTGAATACTTTGTTTTGTCTGCGATCAAAGCAGGCGCGTAAGACTCTTTAAAAGGGTATAAGTATTCAAGCCGCGGACAGCCGATACTTAAAACCGAATATTTGAAGCACAGCTTTCAGAAATGTTGCTTTTTTCATTTCTTAGCACTTGTTACATTATTTTTTTGTTATTTTTTGGTACTTATCCGATTGCTTTTAAGTTCTGCAAGCAGACTTTAATTTTCTCGCCACATTGGACTGTTCAGCAATAAAAAAATAGGGTTCAAGAACTACACTTTTTGTTTGGTGTTGTTTTCCATATCTGGGACATAGGCAGGCACGTTGGTATGAACGCAAATGGAAAATCTCTATTGTTCTTCCTCATCAGCATTTAATGGACACACATATAAGGTGGCGGTTTTGGCACAAATCGAGACAACTCGCTCGGCTCGCCGGCTCGCCTCGCTCTTTGTCTCGATTTGTGACCAAAACCGCCACCTTATATGTGTGTGCAAAAATCGCGAGCGGCACCCAAAATCTCTGCGGCTTGAGCGCTCAAAAAAATATCAAGCTTAATTGCTGTGCCAGAAAAAATTCCTATTGAACAAATGCTCTTATTGTGTAAACGAAGATGGGAAGAGGGAGAACTGGAGAAATTAACTTGAATGTAAAGAAAAACTTGAAAAGATCTCGTGGAAAAGCGTTTACAACCTACAAAAAAACTAAAGAAAATGAAAAACAAATAACAATCTTTTTAACAGACGAGCTGATTGAAAAATTAAAAAAATTAGACAGCAGTGTTGTCGCAAACGTTTTAACAAGCTAAACAAGACTTGCACGCTCCGGTGAGTGCATAAATTATTGCAGCAACACAGAAAGTCACAACAATGACTTTGATTGCGTGGGTGTATTGCTGTCAAGAAACGGAAAACCCCCTTGACGTAATCTAATTGTTTTTTTTTTTAGGAGTTTTTAGAGGACAGAGCTCAGTTATAGAAATGTCGTCATGGGTGCATTTTTAGAATATAAACCGATAAATAGAAATGGCGTCAGGGATGTATTTTTTAAGCAAACACCATAACCAAATTTTGGAACCTAAAAGCCAAAAAAATAATATTTTATAAAATAGATCATATTAAATTGAACTGTTTTAACAACCAGAGAAGTGAAAAAAAAATAATGCGTAAAATTATTTTTGCTTATACAGCACATTCCAAATCGCACAATAGAAAGGACATTCCAAATCGCACCACACATTCCTGTTCGCTTGTGATTTTTTTTTTCACGAAAAAAAATTTTTTTTAAAAACGCTGAAAATCAATGGCGAATCGGCATGTTTGGTATGTGTGTGTGACGTACCGGAAGTCCAGAATATTCTGAAGCGACATGATTGTAAACAAGCCGATGTGTTACTCAAGCTTTAAACGGCTAAAGCAAAAAATTCGATAATCAACTTGCAAAAGATCAGAAATTGAAAGAAAAGACTCCTGATTAAAACAGTCGTAGAGAGGGAATTTGACAAACACCACAGCCGGTGTTTGTCATTGGCGATGAGTCATGATATTACACCGTCTAAAAATATCATTCGGGTAATACCCCGACTTTGTACACCCACGCACGCAAACACAAAAAAAATTTGCATGCCGCTGTGGGTCACGCAATTTCTCGCTGTTCGCTTCAACTTAATTGTATTTTTTGCACACTCAGATTTAATCCTTTCGACTCGGCTGAAAGTGACTTTAAGTGCGCTGTAACATTTTATTTTGCCTCGTTCAGGCAATTAACAACATCGCGGGTTATGTATCGAATATTTTTTGACACTCGGGCGTGAAATATTCAAACACATAGTAAACGACAAGATGAGCGCAGACAATCATTCTTTTATAAAATGAAAAAATGTTTTATTGGACTGAAATTTTATTTCGAAATGTCGGTGTCGCTTTCGAGAAGTTTTTTTCCCAATCTTTTGCGTTCTTCTCTCTTGATTTCTTCCCGAATTTTTCCGATGTCTGGCTGGAGTGAATTTGTTTGTTTTTGTGCAAAGTTTGAGCGTAAAGTATCTTTAAGTTGGCGATATTTCTGCATTTCTCGTGTGATCAGTTGAAACTCTTTGTCAGAAACACGATTATCATTCAGAGCTTGTGAGACAGAGCTGTTTATCGAGTCATGTTTTGCAACAGCCAGAGCTAGGATTCTTGAGTGCTTATTAACTTTACATTCAAGCTTTTTGTTGATAACTGACAGGCCAGTGGAAGCTGCGCCAGATATACCTGCTACTGCTGCAACAGGCACGCCGATAACAATTCCAACACCAGTAAGTGAAGTCGCAACAGCTCCAGAAGACAGAGCTGCCGTCACGGCGCCAAGACAGACCACGGAATAGTGAATAACTTTACGGACTTTTTTATCTTTTTTTAACACAAGCCTGTAATGCTCAGCTTCAGCGGATATTTCTTTTTCAATTTTACTTATTTCAGTCAGCCGAAAATTCTCGGCATTTGTTGGTAGGCTTGGATAAAGTTGTGTTTCTTCGCGATCACCATAAGCAGGGGCACTCGGGAAAACATTAGCAGATGACATGGTCGTATACAATAAAAAAATATTAATTTAATTCTAATTCAAAATGCAGCGGAGCTCCAACAAAGTCAAACTTACTGCCAGTTTTGTCTTTGACGGTCAATGTGACACTGTTCACACTCTGAACAGCGTCGATTCGACGTGAATTATTGATAAAATTTTGAGGGTAATGAACCAAATCATAAGGTTTCCCGGTTATTGGTACACAAGCGAGAATGTCACTTGGCTTTCCATTATACAAGTTATTTTCTTTGGAAAGTAAATCGCAGTGAATGTAATAAAAGTCTGGTATAGTAAAATCTTCAATTCTTGCGTTAGCAGCATCAACAATTGTGTTCTTAAAAAGTTTAGAAAGATTTTTATCAAAAGAAAAGCTTTCAATATTTTTTGTTTTTGTTATTGAAAAGCCTCTTTTTAAATCATACCTTTTCACTGTTAGCTTTTGTTGATCTTTGAACTTATTAGTCAGGTAAGTTGTAATTTCATCAAAATTGTAGTTGCCTGGAAAAAAAACAGCAACATTGTTGCTCACATTGTTTTGTTTAATGCTTATGGAGCCAATTTCTTCCAGATTACGCCAGCTGTTTTGTAACGAGCATGACAGCAGGCTGATAAACCTTGGTTTTTCAATTGGCTGGTCAAAGTAAACAGCTTCCCCGTTGGAACTCGCGTCGATTGTGAGCACAACCATCTTTATAATTATCTTTTGAAAAATAAATCTTTAATATAAAATGGCGCCGCCTATTCCGAGAGCTGATGACATTTCTCAATCAATTTTTCTTGATTCCAAAGAAAGAGATTTTATGAAGTGGATGAAAACCCCAGAAGCAACTAAAATTTCTGAAGCGGCAAAAGACAATGCATGGAAACCTTTTCTTGCAAAATATCCAAACGCTGACCGAACAAAATTTGTTGCACAGGTTGAGTTCGCGTACAACCACACAGCAACGGCAGACATTTATTACAAGGCAGAGCAAGGCCATTTGATAAATGTTTTTGGCTCTGACAGCAAATATTGGAGCCCAGAGATGAAAAAAGCACTGGGGGTGAATCAAATTTCAGGCGGTTTTCCACAACAGCTGTCACCAAGCGGCGCAAAAGGCTCATCTTTGCCAATTCCAGCTGTTGGATTTCACGAAGCCGCACCAAGTTTGAAAAAAATATTTAACAGCAAAATCAACATCTACGTAACACCAGATCAATATTTCACAACGAAATTAAGAGAGATTTTTCAAAAAACAAAACTGAAGCATACATCAGGAAAAGAGTCAAAAAAGTGGCTTGCGGGGCCTAACATGGCCTATTGGCCCCAGCAACTTAACTTTGCGGTATGGTGCGCGACAACAGGCTGCGGTATAAGTCGAGATATTTTCGATGAAGAGCACTCAGCTCTTAGCTTGCCACCGATTGTGCGTAATTTTTATCTTTTTCACATTTATTTCACGATAAGGCGAATATTGTTTCAGATGGGGGGAATTCAGAGCGTAAGCGCCTTGCCAGGCGACCCAACTTTTAGCCAGTTCGACAACAAGTACGACGTGGCTTCGTACAAACGAATATGTGCTGAGTTCGGTGTCGACCCGTCAAGCGATTTTCGTTTTACAACAGGTGCAAACCACGGACTTGGTGCTATTTATATCTGGATTTCAAGCAATGGTATACAAAAAACTGGAGCAAAATACCCCGATTACGATAAATTTTCGGATGAAGGTGGAACTGCAAGCGACGGTAACCTTATTTATTACATTCAGCCAGATGATTCTGCAGCATCACAGGCTGACTGGTTTTGTGCAAATGCAACGCAAGGGCTTACTCAGGCGGGTTTGTCGAGAGTAAACCAGTCGATAGAGGCTTTTGTCTACTGTATTTTGGGTTCGCAGGTCAACGTTCGAAGTAGCATACTTGGCACAGGCGGCCGTGCAAAGGAAGCGCAAAGTGAGTTCCTCGTGTTGGTTGAAGACGCTATAAGGCAACCTGATCTGGCAAAGTCGGTCCAAAGATACCAACTCGCCATCGACGAGGCTAAGGTTCGGCTTAACCTTGCAGTCTGCCCAGGTGCCTGGCTTATGCCCGCTCGAATGGTGATAAACACAGAAAGCGTTGTTGGCTACAATAACCAGCTTAAGCAGGCTGTTGTTGGGATGAAATTAGGAGTGAATGATGAGGTTAATAAAGCTACAAAAAAAAGCAGCTCTTAAACTGATGGCTGGAGGAAAATCAAAAATCAACCCACCAAACAGCCACCCTTCAAATCCTATACACAAGAGCGCCACAGCAAAAAAAAATCAGGCACTCGCCGCAAGCGCTGCTGAAACACCAGCTAGCAACGCGCAAAGCGCTAAAGCTACGAAGGCCGTAGCCAATGATTCACACGAAATAAACAAAGCAACTGTCGCTGTTGGTGCGGTTGGAGCAGCAGCTTTGCTCTACACCCTTATGCGCTAACGTCTCTTTTTGATGTACTTTTCAACAAGAAAAGCAACCACAGCAAGGATAAGCAGCCAGGTGTGCTCTGCAAGAAATCCAATTACTTGACCAGCGATTTTGAAAAGAAATTTCGCAATCGAGCCAATGAGACCAGGCAGAGCTGATGCTACCTTTGAGCCAATATCACTTAGGCCTTTTCCCAACGCTTTGCCGGTGGCCTTCAAAGAGTTTGTAATGGCTCCAATAACAGAACCAATCGTGACACCAGCAGCAAGAAGTATTGCTGTTAATGTCACGCCATGTTTTTTGAAGATCTCTTTGATCCTCTCACGAAGTGGAAGCGCTCTTTCTCTTTCGGCAATCTGCGTTTGCAAGCGTCCAAGTTCCTCGGTTCTTTCCGCAACTCTTTCTTCCGCGGCTTGTTTGTCAGTGGGGGAGGCATTCTCATCCTCTATAACAGCCTGATCTTCCTCGTTTTGGCGCTTCAGCTCGGCTTCTTTCTCTTTTAGATCCTCCAAAGCTCTTGTGTCGTTGAGCCTTTCTTGCAAAGTGTTTCTTTCGCTCTCTTTGGCAGCGAGGCTTGCCCTTAGTTGGTCGACTCGTGTTTGTTCTTTTGCCTTTTGCTTAGCTTGTTTTTCAAGAGCAGCAACTTCTTTTTTTGAGTTTTCAAAATCCTTTTCAAGATTTTTTTTCAGTTGCTTAAGTCTGCGCAATTCTGATTCATTTTCAACATTTGACCCAAGTTGATCCATCTTGGCATTTGTTCGCTCGATTCTTATTCTGAGATCTTCTACTTCTTGGGTGGCTTTTTCTTTCTGCATGGCAATTGTTTCTGCCTGTTGTAGTTGACTTTCAGCTTCTCTTAATCTTTGTCTGCTTTCTCTTATTTCTTCATTGTCTCTCTCAATAAGTTCTTGTGCCATTGGTCCAAGTTCTTTCCTGATTTCTTTTGTAAGACTTGGATTTAGCTGTTGGTTACCACCTGTACCCCTTTTGGTGGTGAAAAGGTTATATAATTTTTTACCAGCTCCGGCCATTTTTACTTGTAATCTGCCCTTTAGACTGTAAGAGGCTTCAAGATTTGTTGATGAGCTTTCTGGAAACACCCCTTTTAGAGCATTCCATGCCTTTTCGCTCATTGATTGCGCACTGCCAAGCAAAGGTGTTTCATCATATGATGTGTCTGGCAGCCCGCTCTGTTCGTGCTGCATCGTTTGCATTTCATGTTGTTCACCCCCATGGTAGGGTGTGGATGCCTCCACGGGCTGAAATGGTCGGGTTGTGTCGACCTCTTGTTCCTTTTCATCATCGTTATCACTGTTGTGGTCAAGATCTTGGTCCAAATCAGGGTTCTCGTATCCAAACTCACCACCACCTTCCGCCATCACGTAATTTATATATATTTTCAAATTAAACTTTTCAATTTAACAATAAAACCAATCGAGAGATGGCTGCTGTTCAAGAAAACCTTCGACCGGGACGCACAGAGAAAATACTCGGCGCACTGAAAGCCGAGCGCGCGGTAAAACGAATCACTTTTGACCGCACAGAAGCCAATCCAGAGGAAACGTTGTATGTTTCAGTGCCCAAGCTGAACGAAAACGAGGTCATTGTGCCTGGCTCGCTGGCGCTGCGCTTCAACATCGACTTGAGCGGAGGCCATGCCAACAACTTTCTGGTTGACAACGTCAGCCGAGCTCTGGTCGACAAGTTTGTTGTAAAGTACGAAGGCACCGTCGTGCAGGACACGGTGGGCTATGACATCTACAAAATATTTGAGGATTTTTTCCTTTCGCAGGAGGAGCGCGACGACAGGGTGCCAGAGGGCATTCAGAGCGAGGACCTCAACAAAATTCGCTCAAATGCTGGCGATAAGAAAACTTCAGGTGTGGACGCAGAAAAAAAGCTGAATGAGATATATGGAAATAAATACCGCATCCGTCTGGATCACCAGATTTTAACTGACCATGGGGCATTTTATCCTCAGGCACTATACAACGATCTTGTGTTCGAACTGAAGCTCGCGGCAGCCGAACATGTGGTCAGAGGCTCAGATACAACAAAACTGAAATACAAGTTGACAAACATCCAGCTGGAGTACGAGATGATAAGAAGCAAGGAAATTGCAGATGAAGCGTTCAGCGCTTATTCGGGCGGCAAAGAGTTCGCTTACGACCACATCCAGCGTGATAAAGTGACGACTTTTGCAAAAGGCTCCGACACACGTCTGAATCTAAGGGTCAACCCGCAGAGGAGGTCCATGAAAGGTATCTTGCTCCTATTTATTGAGCAATATAACAAAGGTGCAAGGAGCTCGGAAAAGTACATTAACCCGGACCTTACAAAAGTAAGCATCACTGTCAACGGCTCGCCAAACATGCTGTACAACAACGGCATCGAAGGAATGGACATTTGGGGAGAAGTTAAAAGATTCTACATGAAAGAAAAAAATAAAACGCAGCACATGACTCTACAAAAGTTTTACACAGAAGACAAGTTTGGCCTTCTTATTGATCTGCGTTCCATGGCTGACCACTCGATGCACGGAAGCGGCACGCGCCTTGTGAACACAAAGGACGGTGTCCAGCTTGAGCTAGAGAGGAAAGCAAGCGGCTCAGGTAATTTGAACTGCCACATTTACGTAATCAGCGACGCCCAAATGAATATAATTGGCAGGCAGTTAGAATCTGTGCTTTTATAATATACGAACGAAGATGGATCCTGCCAATATACCCTTCAACGCCCTCATTGTGGGACCAACGAACTCAGGAAAAACAAGATACGTGGTCAATCAGCTTTGTGGCCCTTTCCGAGGCAAGTTTGACTACATCGTGCTCATCTGCCCGACTTTCGAGCACAACAAGACTTATTATCGCTTTGCTGAGGAAGATATTCGATTTTTTGTTTTCATTTGCGAGCAGCACGAGGTGGAATCTTGGTTAAGGCTTTCAAGATTTCTTTTTGAGGGTACGAACACGCTTATCATCCTCGACGACTGTGCTGCATCGAAAGATGTAAAGGGAAGAACGGGTGAATTGGTGAATCTTGCTTTCTCTGCTCGCCACGCAGGCTTGAGCATATGGGTGTTAACTCAAAAAATGACAAGCATAACAGCCTCATTCCGCGAAAATGTGGCGGCAATCGTTTTCTTTTACACCCCCTCTGCCAAGACCACGAAGGCAATCTTTGAGGATTACGCTGGTGAACTTGCCAATGAGGATTACAAAGAAATCATTTTAAAGCTAAAAAAAAAATAAGTTTTCGCATCTTGTCATTTCTCATCGCCACCCTTACGGAACAATTTTTTTTTATTGAACATATTTTTTATAGTAATAAATGGCTGACCCTTTCGCAACTTCTCCTCCCGAGAGCGTCAAGGGCGCTGCAAGTGAACAAGAATTAGCTTCCGTAATGGAACTGCTAGGAGCTGAACCAGAAAGTACAGAAAGCGCTATGGCACTCATTCAAGGCCCTGACATTCCTGCTTTGCGTGAACAGCTTGCAATCCTTGTTTCAACAGGAAAAGCCAAAGAAGCAATCGGTGTGCAGCTTACATACGAGCAGGTGAAGCGCTTGACAGACAAAGAAGTTGAAAAGTACTTCAAGAGATATGAGGCATACGTTGCATCCAAAACAACCGACAGCTTGATTGACAGCTTTATTTTTCTTGTAACCAAAGTCGTTGGTAAGGCCGTAAATATCAAGGACGTCAATGATTATCAAAAGGAACTTAAAAACGACTACATTATCAGTAAAGAGCTGTCCACTTTGGCAGGCGGTCTGGCTTTGAAATGCGGCCGCTTTCTTGCCGTTGCAAATGCTGCGCTCATCACAACAAAGCACGTTGATTTAAACGAAGCTACAAAGTCGCACACTTCGCTGTGCGAAACCAAAGGTGCTTCCAAAGATGCGGACACAAACACTACTGAAGATTTTTCTGAGCAATGCTAAGAAAATGCTAAGTAATTACTGAACAATGCTTAGCAATTGCTTAGCAAAAAATCTTGCTGAGCAATTTTCTATTTAAATATTATTTTTTTTTATTATAAATGGCCGAGCTCGAACAAACTCCGATCGCTCAAGAAGAACAGAAACAAGTTACTTCAACAACTCCTGCAACGAAGCCTGCCAAAAATCCAAAGCGAGTTGCTGCTGGCAAGCTTGCAGCTGAAAAAACAAAACAGGCTCGTGAAGCACAGAAAAAAGCTGCTGTCGAGGCTGCTGCAATAATTGCAAAAGAAAAGGAAAAGAAATCTGCATCTGCTAAGCGAAGTGTAACTTCGAGCCCTTCGGGCACGCCCGTGGAACCAGCTCCGCCCGAGGCTCAGCCGCAATCAAGCGGTCTTACCACAAATCAATGGATATCTTTGCTTGGTATCGGCGTTGCAATCGTTACAACTTATGTGAAACGTGAAGACATAAAAGCCTTTATAAACGAAAAAAGAAGTCCAACATTTAAAGCTCCGCCAACTCTTATAACTGATGACACACCAGTTACAGCAGAAAGTATTGGAAGGGTTGCAACGCGTTCTTCAGACACGCGCCAAACGGGCTCTAGAATTCCGCAACCAACAAGCCAAAATGGCTCAAAAAGAGGAATCCGTAGTATGGATTAAAAAAATTATTAAATAAATTCCATTTAAACATTTTCTATTTTTAAGTAAACGAAACACGATGACCGACATGATGACAGACACGAAGCCATACACTGTGCCTGAGCCAACGGATTTGGCAGCTTTGTTTTGTCTGCCTGAGCCAATAGATTTTGGAAGCTTTCTTTTGTTGAGTCAGTGTGCCCAATGGTTTGAAGAAGATGAGGAAGGAGCAACAGATACTATGAAAAAAGTCGCAGACTTAATTATCAGTCTAAAACCAGAACAATTCAAAAGTTTTCAAGATTCCCTTAAAAAGTTTATTAAACGTGCGAATGATATATATGCTAATTCAGAATCAGACGAACATAAAAAAGAGAAAATTGCAGAAGCACAAAGTTTGATGTTTGATGAATTCAGAAACAAAATCAACCTAATGTCTTAGGGTGCTTGGTTTTGACCTGCAAAAAAAGTTTTAATTAGGTAATTAACGTTTTTTTTGTTTATTAAAACTCTTTGATAAAATTATTTTTTAATTTAAAGATTTATTTTTATTTTATATCAAAACGCCATGTCCGACAACAAGCTCGTAAAAACACTCATGGATGCCGCCACTCTTACTGGCCTAGCCGCCGGAATCGGCTGGGCTGCCAAAAAAGTTGTGAAAGAAAACTTCACATCCGACCCAAGCGGCAGTTTTATGAACTATGTAAAGTTCACAGCCGTCATGGCTGGCAGCGTTGCACTTAAACAGTATCTCGAGGACCAGAAAATCCTCCCCACCAATTAAAAAAAAATTCGCATAATATAAGAACAAAGACACACAATGGCAAGCATCGCGATTATGGCTGGCGGAGCTATCTTGAACGCTGCTGCTTTCATTGGCGGCAATTACCTTGCTCGAGCTTTGGGTGGTGGAGATGACGCCGCTTTGAAAGAAAAAGAAAGGCACGACAAAGCTCTAGAGGCTTACCAGGCAGCTTACGCTAAATACTCTCGAGACCGCACCAAGCTCCTCGACTGGATACAAACCAACGCGGAAATAAAAGAGCAGGCCAAACAGAACTTCACAAACACTGACTACGCTTTCAAACTCTACAACCAGGCACATCCTGACAAACAAATGATTCCTCCGAAAGAACCCAAGTTCTCTGATTTTTATCAGCCAAGCGAGCAGCAGAAACAAGGTGAACTGATGTTTGTTGGCGCAGGCGCTCTTGCTCTTGGGTACGCTGCCTTTCGGTTTCTTTAAACGTTTCTTTTTTTTCTTGTATGCAAAGATCTCGAAAGTCTACTATAGCCCCCAGGGCTACTGGAAGGGAATTGCAGCGATAAAAAAATTAGCCGAGGCTGCCAAGGTTTCCGAAGATGCCGCAAAAAAGTGGCTAGTTAAGCAGGCCCTTTGGCAGATCTACCTTCCGGCACCACGATACGTTCCTCGCCCAAAATTCGATGTTTCTTCTCCAAACGCGGTCCACCAGGCGGACCTTCTTTTTCTGCCACACGACAAACTGCCGCGAGGGCGAAAAGTTTACAAATACGCGCTGACTGTTGTTGACGTTGCCAGCCGTTTCAAAGAGGCCGAGCCTTTGACCTCCAAAGATTCAACTGAGGTTGCAAAAGGTTTTCAGACAATTTACAGGCGAAGTGCACTAAAATGGCCACAGATGCTGCAAGTTGACCCTGGTCGCGAATTCATGAGATCTGTTACTAAAGAAATGGAAAATCACAAAACCTATATTAGACGCGGGCGTGTTAACATTCACAGAGATCAAGCTATTGTTGAACGTTTTAATCAAACACTGGCAGGGCGCCTGTTTGGTTATCAGTACGGTGTCGAGATGAACCTGCCATCTGGCCAGCGGTCGACAACGTGGGTAAAAAGGCTTCCCGAAGTTGTTACCGCTCTGAACAACGAAGTTACCAGTCTTACTGGAAAAAAACCTGCTACTGCAATCAAAGAAAAGGCTGTTTCGTCCAAACCGTCCTCAAAATATACAAGGCCTGTTGGCAAGAAAGAAAAAAAAATACCCTCTCTCGTTAATGTGCGCTATCTCTACCAACCTGGCGAGCTGGAAGGCGGCGTAAAAAGGGCTACAGATCCGATTTGGTCATTAAAAGTCTACAGCATTGAAAGGTCTGTTACTAAACCTAATCAGCCAGTTCTTTATTACTTGCACGATGGTCCAAAGCGCGGCTTCGTGCGTGAAGAATTGCTTGTTATTCCTCCAAATACACAGTTACCACCAGAAAAGCTATAAACGTTCTGTTTCGCAAAACTTATACCCGTAAGCATTTGTATGTATCCCATCATCCGCTATCCATCGCTTTGAGTCAAAAGGCGACAGCGAGACTTTGTTGAGATGCATTCCGTAAATCTCATGACCCTCGCTTCTAAGTATGTTCATTCCATGCCATAACTGCTTTGTTCCAAAAAGGGTTTCTAAATAATTTTCGTGCAAGATTTTCTTTTTTACCACACACTTTTTTACTCCTTTAGCTTTCTTTATTTTTTTTTGGTCTTCTGTCAGTATTGAATACATTTTTGGCCTCAAACAGACACACTCTGAAATTGGTGTTCCTGCGCATTCGTCTTTCATTTTTCCCAAGACCTTTTTGTTTTCGTATGAATGAAGTGAGTGCTCTTTTGGGTAGTCGCTTGTGTCGTATAGAGTTTTGTTTTGATAAATATCTTCGTAAATATCCTCTGTTTCAATCTCCAGAAGAAGGCTGTCAGTGTCTGTATACAAAAGCTCGCAGCGCTGCCCGTACTCCATTTTCATTTCGTTGTAAAAAAAGTCATACATCAAAATCTTGCTTACGTCAAGGATAGTCATACCTGTGTAAACAGGTTTATTGAGAAAAAGTCTGCTTTTCCGCATGTCTATTCCGACCAGATCGTTTGAAAACAGAACGTGTCTTGAGTACAATGGACTGGCAACCAGTTTTCTTATTTTGTTCGTTTCGTCGCTTCGCGCTATTTTTATGTCAACACGGTTACGCAGGTTTTCCATTGTTTTTCCGAAAACTGAGTTATTCATTAGCTTGTAAAAGTTTTTTTCAAAGTCGTTTTTCGCTTTTTTCCTGAATTCTGTGTTCATCTTTATGTACGGCTCCATCCAACATTCCTGTTCGAACTCCAAAACCCTGTGCACTTTTTTGAGTTTCATTCCCTGTTTCAAATAAAACTGCAAGTTTCGATAATGCACAACATAATTAGTTTTGTCTTCAAGAGTTAAAACAAGCTTTTCGCTGTCTGGTGGGTCCAGATCAAGGTTTTTTATCAATTCCTTTTGGTAGGGTGAAAACAAGTCCTTATTTATTTTCTTTTTCTCAGGTGCTAATGGGTAGCTGTTGTGCTCTTCATGCAGTTCTGCAGGGTATTCGAGGTCTACCTCCAAAATCCAGCCGGTTTTTGCAAACTCCTTTTTTCTCATTATTTCTTTTTCTGTCGGCATAACTCTTTTCCATCTAAAACCACTTTTTGGCAGCGGCTTGCTCATTGCCCACCCGTAAAGGTTGTTAGCGTCAAGGTACATTAAGTATTTTTTTGGGTTTTTTTCGTCATACCCCTCAACATAAGGATTGTTAGCCTTTGCGTATCTCTTGCTTACCATTGAAATTCCTCCTCTTATTCCTCTTTCCACAAAAAGATGCATGTCGTAGTCTGTCAGTAGCTCAAGCTGTACTCCTTTCTTTTTCAATAGTGCGTCCCAAGAAAGGCCTGGAGATGTGTAATAATTTGCAGGATCCAACCCGTACTTCTCAAGACATATTTTTCGGAAGTTTTCAAAAACATCTGCCAAAAGAGTAACGTCAGTTTGTACGTACAAATCGTGGTAGTCACCCAACGTCTGGCAGCCAAAGGTTTTCCACACGTTTTGTGCATGCTTATACTCTTTATCTGTTATGTGCTCATCATTAAGCTTGCTGTAAAATTTTTCTTTTTTTGGTAAAATTGTTTCTTTAAATCTATCCCATGAGTCTATGTATTCGTATGGATAAATTCCTTTTTTTGTTAACAGTTCAAAGTTTTCAAGAAAAATGGTTTTTGCTTTTTCGTATTGTTCACCAAGATCTTTTCTCTTCTGGCGGTCCTTGAGCGTTTCGCGTTCACATCGTTGCATCTTTCTTACCAATGCCTCAAAGTCAGCATATATCACATATGGCACTTTCATTTGCTTGTGATAGTTTTGAAAAGAAAGGGTGTTTTCTCCATTTTTTGGCATTTCGATTCTTGTTGGCCTGCCGTTCACACCATTGCAATGTTTTTCGTGGTTCTCAAGCAAGTGCGCTGTTGAAAAACCGGTCAAGCACATCATGCAAAAGTGTTTTTTATGTTGATGTTTGTTCTGATCATAAAGCAAAGCGCTTACTTTTTTAACAAAACAGTAATGCTGAATTAATCCTGACTCAATTAAAATAAGGCAAATACGAGGAATTTTTCTTTCTTTCTCGCTTATTCTGTGTACAATCACACAATTGTCTTCCCAGCCGAACACATTTATTGCGAGGTTTTTGTTTTGCGCCTCAAGCTTGTCAAGCTGTTTTACAGGTGTTGGAAAGAGAATTCCTTCATAGTTAATTCCATCGTTAACAGGGTATTTGCTTGTTCTTTGTGGATTTTTTCCATCTCTTGGTGGAAATAAAGCAGCTCTCAAAGCCCACTTCAAACATTCGTTATCCCTGTTTTGCACGTTAATAATTGCTTTCTTTTTTGCCAAATCAGCAGGAAGAGGTAAGTAACTTCCTCCGCGCAATGGCTGATAGCGTGCAACATTAACGTACACTTCTGTTATTCTTTCAATAATCCAGCCTGAGCCTCTCTCTGACCAAGCCTCAATTTGACCCTTTGCTCTTTCAATAAATCTATCGAACTCTTGTTTTATCTGTTGTTTATTATGTTCGTTAAAAACGTGCGGTTCTTTTTCTTTAAAATAATGCTCCATCTCTTGTGTTTCACCGTCTCTTTGTATCGAAAATTTAACTTCCAGCCCAAAGCTCGCTTTTAAGCTTTTTAAGTCATTAATTTCGCTTACTAAAAGATCATAAAACTTTTTTTTGTTTTTTCTTGCAAAAGTGTAAAGATCTTTGTTATTTCTGTCAGCTTCCGGTATGTTCATTTTCCATACACGAAGCCAATCATTAAAATTGTTTCTTGTTACAAAAAACATATTGTTTCTTTGGGGGTTTCTTTGAAATTCACGAAGGTTTTCCTCCATCATAGCTTGCAAAACTTCTGACGAATATCTTGCGGCAGCCATCTTGGTATATACACAAAGGAAGCAATTGTTTAATAGGAATTGTTTCTGGCACAGCAATTAAGCTTGATATTTTTGAGCGCTCAAGCCGCAGAGATTTTGGGTGCCGCTCGCGATTTTTGCACACACATATAAGGTGGCGGTTTTGGTCACAAATCGAGACAAAGAGCGAGGCGAGCCGGCGAGCCGAGCGAGTTGTCTCGATTTGTGCCAAAACCGCCACCTTATATGTGTGTAATGGTACTCATTAGCATTTAAAAAACGGCTTATGCGAAATCGTTCTAATGCAGTCGAAACGTCGCGATCAACATCTCAAAGCGATTCTATCGTGAGACAAACGAATAAACGTTCATTCCTATCTTACACCCCGATGAACAATATATATTCACATCTTTAAATGACATTTTTCAAAACGTTTTGTATACTTATACATTGTAAACCTACAACTTCGGAAACGTTTTGCAGTTACAATTTGTATGCACACTACGTGAATGCTATATTTATTAGCCCGGGGCAAAACTAAACGGTTGTTCATATTAAACTGCAACTTCGCAAGCTCGATATTATTTAAAGCAACTGTTAACTGCTATGTATTTTTAAATTTAATTTTCGAAGCAATCATGTCCACTAAGAAAAACGTTTACTCGAAAGAGGAAAGTCTCTGAAGTACTCTCGTCTTGACCACCTGATAGCGTCGAACGCACTTCAAACTCTTGAAGGCGCTGGATAATAATTTAATTTAACTTTAATGAGTTAAATTTAGTGTCGAATATCGCTGTACGTTCCGCAGACGCCTTAACACAAACAGCTACACTACACACTTATCAAGAAAAGGGTTTATTAATATAGTAGTATTTTAACATTTTTTTTTTCAATATTCGCAATCTCTCAACCGAAACAAAGTTGTAGAAAAGGTCGCGATTGGATTGTTTTGACTATGGTGTTTCATGTTCCTGTCTTGCCAAAATCTTTTACGTATACTCGTTAAATACAAATACAAGACAGCAGAAGGAAGCCTCAACAAGGCTTAAAACCAATAACATCATTTCGATTAACGGCTGACAAAGTATTTCAAACAGGCGTACATAAATTTTTAAACCTAACTGTAATTTGTGAACCTTCTACTGAATAGTCAACGTCAGACAGGATAGAAGTTAATTGTATGCATGCTGGGAGAATATTACTTTTCAACAGTAATTAAAGAAAAAATATTCAAAAATTGTCACTTCGCGTTAAACCATCTTAATATATTTGCGGCAAAACCGACTTAAATTGTAGTTATTTCAGTTTGCCGGGAATTTTAATAAATTTACTTGTTGAGAGCAGTTGTACACAGAGGCCGTGTCAAGTTAAAAATAAATTTGGAAGTGTTCGATTGGTCGACGTGGCTGCAAGCAAGAAAATATTCTCGCATTGTTGACAATAACGTCATGTTAACAGGGAAGCGAAATCATTGAAGTCAGTAATTCACAAAATTCAGCCGGTTGAGACGAAAAAAGTTTTTCCTCGAGTTCTCAAGATGCGTTTGTTATTTGCAGCTTGTTTTACCGCAAACTTGCTCGCTCTGATCGCTGTACGTGGCGCGAAATCTTCGCCTTTGGTCAAGGACAACCAAACTCCATCCAAAATCTACGCCGACAACATGATGGTCTGTAACTTGATTCAGGATTCGCATGTTAATGAAGCCATTAAAACGCAGGAAATGAAACTGGAAAAAATCATTGCGATGGTCAACAAAACTTTAACTCCGCAGCCAAAACCACCAGGTAATTGTAAAACTCGCGCATTTTTCTCGGGCATATTTTGTGCCTTTGAAGCTGCTTGTAGCTAGCGTGCTTCCCAACTTATATCCAAAAGGAGTTAAACTATCTTTTTCATTAATTTTACAGCAGCACTCGCCTCTTCTTGCAGGGATCAGAACGACAAACATAATGATTCGCACGTCAGTGAAGCCATCAAGGCGTTAGAAATGAAACTGGAAAAAATGACTGAGCTAGTCAACAAAACTTTAACTTCGCAGCCAAAACCACCAGGTAAAACTCGAATTTTTTTTGGATATTTTGATATTCTTTCGAGTCCTTGTAGCTAGCGTTCTTCCAAAATTAACACTTAAAGAAGTTAAACTATCTTTTTTTTATTAATTTTACAGCAGCACCTTCCTCCTCCTGCAAGGAAAAAAACGACAAATATAATGATTCGCATGTCAGTGAAGCCATTAAGATGTTGGAAATAAAACTGGATAAACTTACTGAGCTGGTCAACCAAACTTTAACTTCGCAGCCTAAACCACCAGGTAATGAAACTCACACAATTTTTCGCGCATATTGATTGTCTTTCGAGCTTGTAGCAAGCGTGCTATCAAACTCACATCTAGAAAGAAGGAAATTATCTTTTTTTCACAGCAGCCCCTGTCTCTTCTTGCAAGGAACAATACGAGAAAGATAAGTAAGTTCTAATATATAGTTCAAGTATAGTCTTTCGATGGTACACTAATTGGTTTAAAAAAAATTTGTGGTTCCCACTAATTTTTGGAACATTGTAAATAATTTTGATTATAATTTATAACCAAATTTGCGAAGGTTTTTTTTAAGTGTCACGAAACTAGGTCGTCGCGAAAATTTCGTGTTATACGGAGCTATGTATTTTGTGGATTTACAAATAAAACAGTGTGCGAAAAAAAAGTTGTTTGGTTGAGTCGGCAACTAAATTTAAGGTAAGCAGCAAAGTTTCTCGAGGATTTAAGATATGCACTTCTACTATTAATATTTCAGCGAGAAAAGAAGAAGGAAAGACGTTGCGACTTGAAATGAACGAATAAAACGATCGGTTTCTGTTCCATGTTGAAGTAGAGTTTTGATTTTACTGACCCTTCATCTTGTTTAGAAGTTATTTACCATCATCAACAAGTTTCCATTTTGAAAAAACCCCTTTTCTTACCACTAACAGGTCGTCAAAAAGTCAAGTGTTTACACTGATGTTTGGTTCACAAAAGATTCCTGTTTACTGTCACATGGGAAACTTTGGATGTGGAGATGGAGGATGGACGCTGGCCATGAAGATTGACGGCACAAAGGTACAAATAAGTCTACTGTTAAACTTCTACTTTATAAACAATTAACTGATACGAAAACTACATTTTCCTCTTTTAAATTTCAGAGAACTTTTTATTACACTTCTAAGTTTTGGAGCAACAGAAATGCCTATAACCTTGCAGGAGGTAAGACTGGGTTTGACACACAAGAGACCAAGTTACCGACCTACTGGAACACATCCTTCTCCAAGATTTGCCTTGGAATGAAGATCGGCCAACATATCAACTTCATTGTCATCAACAAGCAGGCCGACTCTCTGTACTCACTGATCGCTGACGGGCAATATCGCGCAACCTCACTGGGTCGTAACACTTGGAAGACGCTGATTGGTTCACAGGCCTCCCTGCAGCTCAACTGTAACAAGGAAGGGTTCAATGCAGCTAGTGGTGACACCAACATGGGTAAAGCTCGAATCGGTTTGCTTGGTAACGAACAAAATAACTGCGGCACCTGTGATTCCAGAATCGGGTTTGGTACAGGAGGGCGACATGAAGACTCCAACACGTGTGGAAACGAGGCTACACACGGAGGAGATAATGGAGACAAACACATCAAAGCCATGGGTTATATCTTGATGCAGTGATAAGAACTGTCCCCATGCCTTTTGCATCCAGCTCTGAAGTTAACTGATTAACCCAACAACTGTTCTAGTTAGATTTTGAGAAAAAAAAACAGTTTTGTAAAACAAATAAAACATGGTGATGGGAATAAATAACGTGACTGTAAATAATGACTAATGTTATTGTGTTTTAAATTGCACACTGCACATCGGGACAAGCGCGATCTCCTAGACTCTTAAAATTCGTTCGGCGGCACACAGAAGTATTAAAGATCAAACAATTGAATTAACAATTTAAGTCGGAGTTATTTCTTGAACTCGATTACTTGCGATAAAAATAATACAGCGTTTAGACACTTTGACATCGAAAGAATATTGAAATTATGGATGACTCCCAAGTTACACATACCAACAAAGCCAAACAGAGTTAAACAGAAACAATTAAGAGAAGCATTCCTCAAAAATACAAGATGGTTACAAAACCTAGGAAAATTGCCTAAGATACTCTACTGGTGAAGAATTTTTCCCCCTTACCACTTTACCTCCAAAACTTAATACATGACTTAACACATGTGGCCCGAGTTCGATTCCCGGACCCGGCGTCATATGTGGGTTGAGTTTGTTGTTGGTTCTCGTCCTTGCTCCGAGGGTTTTTCCGGGTTCTCCGGTTTTCCTCCCTCCACAAAAGACCAACACTTCTAAATTCCAATTCAATCGGGAATCCGAGGGCCACAGGTTTGTTAGTCGCAAGACTATTAAGTGCTACCCTCGTAAAATAAAGACGATTTATTTATTTATTTTACAAATTTCTACCACAGTTTTCGAATTCAGAGAAAAAAAAACACACGAAACAAATTCCAACTAATAAAGAACTAAAGAGCATTTGCATGCCTCAGAAAATTTCCGCTCACGGGAGCTTGGACTGTACCAACATAATGTTGCACTAACATACTAAAATGCTCTAAATGGGTAGAGCTGCTTGAAATGTCAGTAATCCCTGCGCCCGTCCCTTAACGTTAACGACTAAACCCTATCAAAATAATGAATGGACTCTAAAAATAAATTTTCCTAAATTTGCTATAAAATAGTAAGCTTATGTGTCTTTCTCTCTCACTAAAGTAGTAATGCTTATAGTAATGCAAATAAATTATTGTCACGGAATAAGACACAGCCAAGGTGTTTGTGTTGTAACAGCTGTGATAATATAGATTTTCATGTTTGGCGATACTGTGGAGAAAGGGACTATCTCATCGATGGCGTGCCATCAGAGCGATTTTCATCACGCGCTTACGGTCTCCGTCCCGAATAATTGGACTAATTATGGCTCCTGCTGAAGTCAAAATTCCTGTGCGACATTTAGGCACGAGTGCCTTCTTCATTTGTCATGTTTGTAACAATTTATTCCATCGATAACAGAAAGTAAGTTTATGTTAAAAAAGTGTCTTTATTCCAATTGATAAAATACATATCAACAGTTACAATAGTAAAAATATTTAAAAAGAGCCAAATACAGGAATTAGAATAAAAATTAAAAATTAGTTACAATATGATGAAAATTATATTAAAAACTATATAAAAACTAACAATTAATTGCTTAATTATATCTAAAAGCTAACCTATTACTAAAACTATTCGTAAAACGCTCAGTATTTAGTAGAAGCAGTACAATGTTTGATGACCGTAATTGACGGGCAGGACAGTGCCGCTTCGGTAGTAAATTGTACAGAGGGTGGTTTTCGTCTGTACTGGTTCTTTTAAAGAGTGTGCGGGTAGGTCATGTCGCCGCTTGTAGCATCTTTTCAGGAAACACTGTACTGCATTTAGGTCCGATGTACTTGCTCCATACTAATTAAGTGACGTCATATTGGATACACGTGTATTTACTTGCTCCGTGAAATTTTGTGCAAATTTGACGGAAATGTCTCACTTATCGTCTCCAGATGCTGTTAACATTTATCAACAGCACTTAGGCTACAACACTGCAAAAAGCCAGCCAGTCTGGGTTTCGTTCCCTGTATTCTACTCTTACTTCGTTATTAGATGCTACTAATGAACGGTTCTTTAATATTGACAATGGTCTCCTAAACTCTGTTGTCTTTCTTGATTTAGCCAAGGCATTTGACACAGTTGACCACAACATTTTGCTTGCATAATTAGAGATCTATGGTATTTCTGGAACAGCACATCAATGGTTTCATTCATATCTCTCTAATCGCAAGCAAAAATGCTACTTAAATGGCTGTCTCTCAGAGTTCTCAGATATCCCTTGTGGTGTTCCTCAAGGATCTATCCTCGGCCCTCTGTTATTTTTAATATATATGAATGATTTACCCAATTGCTTAAATTTTTCAGCCCAAAGAATGTTTGCAGATTACACTAATTTAACCATTTCTGGTAAAAATTATTTTGAATTAGAGAATGGTACAAATCATGATTTGGAAAATTTTAGACAGTGGCTCTTAGCAAACAAACTGAGTTTAAACACCACTAAAACAGAATTTTTAATTATTGGCCCCTTATTACAATCTTGCCAACCTTGGCTATTCTCTTGAGATCAGGTTAGGTGATACAAGTATAAAACGTGTCTACTTTGCTAAATCTCTTGGTGTTTATATTGATGATCGTTTATCGTGGTCCACTCATATTAACCATGTGGCAAAAAAGGTCTCATCTGCAATCGGGGGCTTGAGACAAATAAGGCAATTCGTTAATGATGATACTCTTATAGCTATTTATAATTCCCTTATCCAGCCATCTTTTGACTATTGTGATTTGGTATGGGATAATTTATCTAAAGGTCTAGCAACCAGATTACAAAAAATTACAGAATAGGGCTGGTAGGGTTATTTTAAGGGCTGCCTATGACGTAAGCTCAAAGGACGTTTTAAAGGAACTTGGATGGTCTGATTTAAAAACCCGAAGAGCTAAGCATAAGGCCACCCAAATGTTTAAAATTTCTACTGGTGAAGCCCCATCCCATTTAATTGACAGATTTTTCAAAGTCCAGGCAAGAAATCCTTACAATGTTAGGAACAGTGAATTAAATATTAATTTACCATTACCGAAAACTGATTTTATGAAAAGGAGTTTTCTTTATGCTGGTCCTAAATAGCCCTTATGCACGTTTACGTCAGACTGGCTAGTTTCACCACAAAGCCTCGCTTTCAAAGTGCAAACTTGTAAATATTATCATGAATGAATTCCCAAAGCAGCAAAGATGAAAAGAATACCCACGTGAAAACTGCATGAAGGTGGCGAAAGGTTGCGAATAATTTGCAAAAACGAGGCTTGGTGGTGAATTTTGAGCTTATGACGTTATCATGCATAAGGCCTATTGTGGAATTCCTTGCCTAATTCAATTAAGGGCCTGTTTACATGGAAGGCGGATGCCCCGGCTAACCGAGCTACCCTGGGCGAGCCAACTTTTCATACGTTTCTTTAGAGAACGCATTGAAGCGTTTACATGCAAGACGGGAAACCCGCCTTGCCGGGGCACTCGGTCTGCTTGCCCGGGGCACCCTTCTAGGCGGGATAGCTTTTTGCCATGTAAACGGTTATGCCAGGGCTATCCCGGCTTGCCGGGATAAGTCTTCGCGCGTGTTCTTAAATTAAATTTGAAGTTAATGGCATAAAATGTATAAATTCTGGACCCAAACAGTGCTATTTGACCAAAATTAGATCAAATTAGTTTTATCTGTAGGCTGGAAATTTTTTCTTTGAGTAACAGCTAATTAATTCGAAATTTTCGTAGGAATGATTATCCCAACTCACGAAACAACAAATTTAATTTCAATTTGGCGGCCAAAGACTGTTGAATTTCGATTGAATTCCCCCATAAATGGACGTACTAAAGTTCTAAGAGCTTGCACATCAAAATAAAATAGGTTTGAAGACGGCTAGCCCTGATTTTTTAGTAAAAAGTCATTTTTTTCTTCAATCATTTGGAGCTACATGGTTTTCCCACGCTGTGACACGCTTCAATGACGCTGTCTCAACTCGGGTAGAAGGGCTGTAAATTCTGCATGTAAAGGCCGGCTATGTTTCATCCCTTCTAGCCGGGTAACTCGGTTAGCCGGGGCACCCTCCCTCCATGTAAACAGGCCCTAAGTCAGCTAAATCTCTTTCAGCCTTTAAAAGAGGACTGGAAGATATTGACTTTGATATGTTTCTATCTTCTTATTGATAGTTTGTCCCACTTTAATATTTATGTGTTATTAAACTCTATTTAAATTTTTAAATCTTACTCGGCTTTCATGAAAACCAATTGTAAATTGATGGAATTCCGAGTTTAAATAAAGTGTCACTCACTCACTCACTCCATATACTGGTAGTCCGTAACTTAACTTTGGCAGGAAAATGGCTTTGAACAGATCATCAATATCCTTCTGGCTGTATCCTTCTTTTCTAAGGCTTCTGATAACGTATAATCAGCTTTTTTCTTTAACTTTTACAGCAAAATTTCTCCCGGACAGGCCCCCAGATGTTGCCGGCCGAGGGAGGAAGAACGCAATTTGCACGCTCGTAAGAGAAAACTACATGTCCAATATGGCGGACAAAAACAAACCTCGTGCTTTTTATTTTACCCAAGATACTTAGCGACTTTTACAATTTGTAAGGGGTGGGGTGGTGTTAATATTATTATCCTAGTCTTCTTTATCCTCAACACTAAACTATCGTTGCAGATCTGGAGAAGTTTTCTGACGGAAATGAAAATCACACTCTGATGGCACGCCATCGATGGGGTAGTCCCTTTCTCCACAGTATCGCCAAACATGAAAATCTAAATTATCACAGCTGTTACAACACAAACACCTTGGCTGTGTCTTATTCCGTGACAATAATTTATTTGCATTACTACTTTGGTGATAAAGACACATATGCTTACTAGTTTATATTGTATTTAAGCAGCACTTCCGTTATTTTTAGAGTCCCTACATTATTTTGCTGGGTTTACGTTAAAGGAGCTATGTCACGGAGATTTCGGTCTAAACTGTTCTGAAATTAGTGGTTGGCAGCAAAACCCATAAAGAACATTATCTTTGAACATCTAAAGAAAGTTAGCATAACCACATGGACCTATTATTGGTGATCGCACAATCTGATTGGCTACACAGGTGCCTACTATCGATCCGTAGAAGGTACCTGTTAGCTCCTCGATCAATAATGGCTTCAACTTCGCGTTTTCGTGAAGTTTCTGAAGACGACATAGAGAGTGTGTTACAAAGTGCTATTCCTGAGAAAACCAAGCAATCGACAAAGTATGGAATTAAGATTTTTAAAGGTAAGTGACGAAAAATTTCCGAGAAAAAAAAACCTTTCAAGTTATCAAATACATTCAACGACAGATGGTTACGTAAACGAAAACAAAGTTGCCAAAGAAAACTAAGAATATTTCGGTTCTCGTTTTGTTTTAGACTGGTTTTCAACCCAAAAGGAAATTACAACACCCATCGAACAACAAACAAAAGCCGAATTAAATACTTGTTTGCAAAAGTTTTATGTGTCAGTGAGACGAACAAATGGAGAACCCTTCAAAGTTTCTTCACTGAAAGCCATCCGAGAGGCCATCGATCGACATTTGAAGCAAGCACCAAATAACAAACCGTGGTCCATTGTCGGAGATTTGGAATTTAAGAAGGCAAATGATACGCTTAATGCAGACTGCAAAAATCTCATGAAAGAGGGAAAAGTCGCAGGAGTGGTCCATAAAACTCCCATCACAAGCGAGCAACTACAAAAGCTGTTTGAAAGTGGTCAACTGGGAAATGCGGATACGAAAGATCCTAAGCAATTACAGCGAACAGCTTGGTTTTACACTTACCTATATTTCGTTGAGCCAATGGTGATTGCTGTAAAACACTTTTTCATCGTTTGAGACGAAAAGAACTTTGAAATAAATCTAAGTTTGAGCCTTTCAAGCTTTACAAACCATTTTAACTTCGACGGTTTAGAATTTTTTTGAGAATGCGCAAAGTACGAGATCACTGTGTAGCTTTGTTCCTGTGATGAATGAACATTCGTGAATGAACTTTACAAATGCGCCAGCTTGTCAGCATGCTTCATTGCACAAATGTAACAAAATTATTGAAATAAAAATATTTTTTATTTGTTTGATAGATCGGTCAGTGGGTTATGCTAACACAATTAGACGGCTCGCTCTCGGTTTCTACCGGCTTGATAGTTGGCGAGGGGCGAAGCCCCGAGCCAACTTTCAGTCGGTAGAAACCGAGAGCTTGTTGTCTAACTGTTAAATATAACCTTAATTTGCGGATTGAGATCAACCTACGGCTATAAATATCGATTTTTTGATGACGCGCGGAAACAACTTGAAAACGTTAGCCTAACTTTTTCAAGTTTCAATCCGTTTCCATCCGAGCCATCCGCAGCCAAATGTGCTCGTTAACAGTTTCAGTGCTCTAATATAGCAATTTTAAATATAAATGGACTATTATTTTGAGGTTTCCTGCGACACAAATACAAATTTTGGCTGTTCAAAAATCTGGTAATCTTTAAGGGACGGCCGTAGGGGATACTGACACTTCAAGCTGCTCTACACTTTCAAAGCATTTTTAGTATGTTAATGGCACAGCATGTTGTTAGTACAGTCCAAGCTCCCGTAAGCGGAAACCTTCGGGAAGCAAAATGTCCGTAACTGTAACTGCCCCTATACTGGACTGATCCTTTTGTGAGACAGATAACCTGAAAGAAAAAAAACTTAATTAAGGAGTCAAAACTTTATAGCCTGGGAAAATCCCATGATAATTTGGGTACACAAATTGAATACACAGAAAAAAAAAACAATAGAAATTATTAAAACCTCTCACTATATTTCAGCCCAATTAAATTTACCGAGGCATGCAAATACTTTTTTGATAGTTGGAATACATTTGTTTCGTGTGTTTCCAAGCTGACTGAGACTTCATAGAAAAATAACCTAGCCAAAAAATAGTAATCTCTATGATGGTAGTTTCATTTTAAAACTGTTTTTAAAGACCGAAAAATCGCTGTAGGTTGTCATTTCACAAATGTTTTCTCTGAAAATTGTTAAAAAAAACTTGTCATGTATGAAGTTCTGAAAATTTAGTGGGGAAAATTCTTTCACTTGAGTATCTTGGGCAATTGTCCTAGGTTTTTTCAACCAACTTGTACTTTTGATGAATACTTCTCTCAATGGATCGTCCCTTCAACTCTATTTTGGCATTTTGGGGGATGTGTAACTTGGGAGTCATTAACATTTATCCTCATAGACAATTTCAATATTTGTTCGATATCAACGTAAATAAGCACTGTATTTTTGTTGCAGATAATCGAGTTTCAGAAATAAGTCCGACTTGAATTATTTGCTCAGGAATTTGATATAAATTCTTTTGTGTGGCTTTCGGAGGTTTGGCCTCATCCCATGTTCCTCTTTATTACGAATGGAAATGCAGAATATGTGCCCTGTGTTTGTGAACTCATTGTGATCTCGTCGGGGGAAAAGAAAATTGACAAAACTGTCCTAAATAGCTTCAAATCGCTCCATTTGCGGAATATTTTGATGCCATTTTGAGGATTTTTTTAGGTGATTTTAGTGCTATGAGCCCGCAATAGACGATGCGCAGACAAAATGCGCAGAACGTTTTTCTGCCCTGAATGCACAGGGTAACCTGGAGTCTGCTGGACCATATTTGACCATGGGACTTAGCACAGACCTCAGTATTTTCCAAAAACAATTCAGAAATTAAATACAAACTGAATTATTCTAGAACTATGATGTTTTGTTTTTTTGTTTTCAACGCATAAAAGCTCGGATTATGTTAGCAGTGCTAAACTGAAATAACAGCTTAAAATAATGCTCGTTTTGCTAAATTATGCTTAAAATTATGCTAGCACAACCTACCAAAGCCTATTTCCAAGATACCAACAGTTTCATGAAAAAATGTTCATCCTGGAAACGCAAACGGAATGTGAATTCTCTTCTTTAGAACGCCAGAAAACTTTCGTCAAATATTCATGTGTTTCAGAGGTCAGAAAAAGAATAAGATTTTTACTCCTTTTTTAGATAATGATTTTTAGATTGATATATTTAGGTGATAACTTTTGGATTAACATTGCAGCTTAGCTTTTAAATTTTTAACTTACATTTTGATTTTTAATTAGGTCAGTTTTAACTAGATTTTAAATAAGATTATTGTTTATAGTAGATTTTTAACTTTTAGTACATTTTAGAGGGCCACAAGTTCATTAGTTGAAAAACTATTACGTGTCACCCTCGATAAATAAAGTTTTGATTGATTGATTGATGGATGGATGGATAGATGGATGGATTGATTGACAGTGGTACAAAACTACTAACACTTAGCAGTTCTTCTATTACTGGAGTTGCTGGTTTGTGAAGCGAGGTGAAGGAGCCGATCCAGGCACAACAAACAAGGTAGGTTACATGACTTAAAGAACGTTTTAATCTACTTTTAAATTCCGCAGCACAACTCTTAAGCTGTTAACGGTAACATGTTTAAAAAACTTCGCTTTTGAAGGCTCATTTGCACGACAGAATATTTTTGTCACGGCTCGGGTAAAAACGGTATGGTAGGCGTTCACCAAAATCTAGCCCGGCTCGGATAAAATGTGTTGTGTAAACGATTATCGGTGCTGAACCAACTTTTCTCTTATAAAACTTCAAACCATATATTTGCAGAAATCCCACTTGATCGCTTTCGCGATGGACGAAACGTGTATTTTAAGACAAAACTTTTGGGAGAACTAGTGTGAATTTTAGCAGTCCTCCCTGGACGCTTTTTCGTGAGTTTGTGATCGTTAGTGACACGAGCAGAAAGCAGAATTCTGCTTTGAAGAGCATGATGTCAGCAGTTGATCCAAATAATGCAGAAAGAATTAAATAATAACATAGAAATAATTGTCGTCGTCAGTGATAGAGGAGTTACAAGCCATCACAGTTTAACTGTTTCATGTTACAGAGCCAAAAAAATAAGTGTTTAGTGTTTAATATCGAGGTAGCCCCTTTCAGACCTTTATATAAAAGGCCGATGAAACCTTATATTAAAACGGAATGAGGACAAAACTTTAGTACTATTATCTACAACAAATTGTAGTCTTATCAATTTTGGTCTGATTTAAAAGAAACATGACTAAAATACAAGTATTTTAAAAGCGACAAAATTCCATGCAGTTGTCTCTATTTTGGAAAATGCCCACCGACTGCCAAATGAAATGTAGCCATCCTATTTAAGATACCCGCAGCTATCACTTTGTAAACGAGTGATGGACTGGAGTCAAAGTAGCTGCGTGAAAGCGTAATAATTTGCAAACTTTTCTTTGGGAAAATCCAGCAATAATAGCTAATAATGTGCAGAGTTTTTATTCATTAACTGATATTGTAGACCATGTGGTCAATGACTTGATTTTGCAGGATAAAAGGGCATAAGAGCGGCTATAATACCATTAAACAGCAGAGAACATATCAGAATGTATATACTTTGTAACAATTATACTTAACACTTTCCTTCGGTAAATGAAAAGCAGACTTGATTTTTCCAGCATTGAGAAACTTAATGCATTTGCAGCTCAGCATGATAACTAGAAAAAAGCAGGCGCGCCAGCGGAGCACCATGGGTAAGGAAATTTGGTAAACCCATGAAGCCAAACATATTTGGTAATCGAGTGAGCGTACGCGCGCCCGCGCCTATAGTCTCTCGGGGAGGGGGAGGTTAGGGGAGTCACAAGGCAACCCGAGCGGGAGAAAGGGGAAGTCATCTTATCATACCCCTACAAACGTTAACGTCTGTCAGCTTGTGTGTTTGATATTGGACATCCATGTTATGATAAATTGGCAGCTGATAAAACAAGGTAGTATCACATCACCATATCGCAGGCTCAGGTGTGTTTTTTGAAGCTGACCGCTGACCGAGTTACTTTTTACCATTGTATCGTGGGCTCAAATCTTATTTTTTGGTCTAGGGTAAAGACAGGAGTTGGAAGACCAATTTTCGGCGATTGGAGTTGACGATTTATTTCGGCTATGGATCTTTCTTGAGTAGGATCCTTTTAATTAACAGTATTTACAATGAGAGTATTTTCACAAAATTTAAGAGCCAGAAAATAGGTGTGGAGCTCTGCTTTTAGGCTTGGCTTAATTTATATACTATATTAAAAGTGGGTTACAACACCAATAGCGCATGGTCGAAGATGGATACATGAAATGCATGCATCATGAAAACAAAAGTGAGCATTATATAAACGCAAAATTATTCATAAAAAAATATTGCCATCAAACAAACATAAGGTTACTGTATCAGTCCATAATCGTTTTAGTTTTTTAAAGTGAGTTTCTTATTTTATGTAAGAGATTGAAGGAGAAATTTTAATTTGGAAGCTTAAAGGTCTTACCCTGACTTACAAGCCCCTTGCAACCATAGCAGGACCAAATCTGAAGATTATTCACAGAAATCAGCTTTCCAATAGCCAGGTTAGCAAATATTTCAAATTTTGATCTACGAGAAGAAAACCGAGTAGGATCAGTTGAGACGTATTTTTTTTCACCGTGGAGCTAACGTCAAAATTGATACTGAACAAAAATTCGTTTATTGCCAGGTTTTAATCACTCGAGTTAAGACGCCACCTGTCAAGTGACATTGATACATTTGCTCCAAAAATATGAAAGGTAGGTAAAAAGAGAATTACTAGCCTAAATATCACCGACATCTACTGTGGAAGTTGGAACAAAATTCCTATTCTCCTTGAAGTTTGCAATACAGCAGGTCCAGTTATTGCCACCGGTTTTTTGACCGTTCCATGTAAACATATCCTTTTGGAACCGACACTAGCAGCTTTCAGTTTTTCACTGTATCTTTTTTCACCAAACAAAGATCATATGAAAATTGTGTGCCATGTCACGTGTAACATATCTTACTAACTATATGTAGAAATTGTCACAAGGAGCGCTTGAATTTTCTGGCAAAGATCATTTCTAAATAATTCTGCGGTCCTAAGATTGTGAAATTGTGTTTTAGCGACCCAAAACACTCACGGTGTAATCTTTTCTCATCTCACTTTCAGGTTGTCTGTCGTTGTTGGTGTTGGTTGTTCTAAGCTCAGCTGTTTACGCAAAGAGGACTAAATGTTGCCAACAGATCAAGTCCCTATTGGAGGATACGAAAATGCAACTCGATGAGCTCCAGAACACGGTAGAAAAAATTAGAAACAAGACTACTGCTGAAGGTGTGAGCAGACACCTGGCAGATAGTATGAGCAGATTTAATGTTCTGGCACTAATCTAAAATCCCACGGAGCTAATCTTATGTTTAGAAAATTCTAGCAAATTGAATAAACTTCATTCTTACAGTACTTTTTTCAGGAGCTATTAACACCTTTACATTTAACCACGAGTTTCTAACCATGTTTTAACCTGAGTTTATTTTCTTTACAGCCGCCTCTTCTTGTAAGGAATTGTTTACCAAACACAAGTAAGTTTACCATTGAAATGTTGAAATGTTTCAATGGAGGTAAAAAATATCTGAATTATTGCGATAAAATACCGTATCGTGATCTGTTGTCTGCTATAGACCATTTGCATTATGACGTAAATGCGCAAAGACTTCTGGTAGTTGTAGTTAAGTTCGCAGGAAATTTTGAATCGTCATCAAGCCCGCTTGGCCAAGAAAATCGTGATGGAGATAAAGAAAATTACCCTCAACGAAGAAGACGTCCCTGTGGCTTCATTTAAAGGGCAAAAAGCAAGCTCTCAGTATAAAACCAAGTCCGTTAAAATGAAAAAAGTTATGCAAGATATCGTTTATTTGCTTGATTACGTTTTGTAGTGAAGTTTCAACGAGTGTTTCAAATTCCTCCAGTGGTGTCTCAGTTGCGCGGTTATTTATTTAAGTTCCTAAAACTTTTGCTTGCAAGGTAATATGTATATTTTCTTTATTTTCAAATTATTTACGAAGACGCAATATTTTACCCTTTCTAAACATCGGGAAGTACATGATGTCTACACTCGTTAAAGGGAAACAAGGGTCTAGAAAAATTTTACCTTAAATGAAAGTTCATACGATGAAATTACTGAAAATAGTAATTATTTGCTTTGAAATCCAATTTGTTGTCAATAATCGGGACAGCAAAATAGTCATTTTGCTGCCGCGAGCGGCCATCTTTTTTTTCCATCATGCAAGCGAGGCTATGACGTTGCATTAGTCAAGGATTTAGTGGGGTTTAGTAAACAGCAAAAGTGAGTCGCGCTTGTCCCAGAAATCAAGTCAGATGGAGCCATAAACCTGCCCACAATACGACATGTCCTTCGAGGAAGAAGTTGACACGAGCCGATTGCTCATCAAGAAGCTTCAAGATCAACCTGTAATAGTGGAATGCGACGCCGACAGCCCTACACAATCGCATCTTGGCAATCGCGACCGGTGTAGCTGCAACAATTTCCAAGTTTAGCCCACAAAAACAGAAAGTATTTGTTACCAGGAGATGGACATTCTGGGTTTAATACCGCTTGGTCCTCGAAGGATTAAATTGAACCTTTCGAACTTTTTGATCTTTTACTCAAAGGTAAACATTTTAATACAGAGATACCTTACGGAACCAGCACGCAAGCCACTTGTCAGTTCACAAATGCGACTTAAATGGTGAGTTGTTGTTGTTGTTATTGTTTTTTTATTTGTAGGAGACAACTCGAGAAAAAAAGTAAAACATTGCAATTTTTCTTTCAGTGGTAAAATCACCAATAAATTCTACGCGACGTAAAAAAATTTTTTAGACGACTGCATGCGATGCGAGACAAAAACTAATTAACAATTCAAGTCGCGGTGGATTTTCTCGGAAATCCTACAACTTGTAGCTTCTATTTTAGGCTTCCAACTCATCCTACCAACTCGAGAAAAAAGTAAAACTTTGCAATTTTTCTTTCAGTGGTAAAATGACCAATAAATTCTACGCGACGTAAAACATTTTTTTAGACGAATGCCTGCGATGCGAGACAAAAAACTAATTAAATTACACCAATGCAAGTCGCGATTTTCTCGGAAATCCTACAACTTGTAGCTCCTATTTTAGGCTACTAACTCATCCTAAAAATGGTAAAAGGTTTACCGCGTTGGAAATGAGAAGAAAAACTTGCTTGAAAAAAGTAGAACAACAATGCTATGGCAACATTCGCTTATCGCGAATTTTTATTAAGTCTTCGCGTTGTCTCGAGTTGTCGCCAAAGCCTATTATAATTATTTGCACGCACGGCAACTCAGATGTTTTATTTTTGCTCACATTTCTACATTGGCTACAGAGCTTGAATGAGATTTTTCTTCATCGAGTTTCGGTCAGACAGATATCAAATTAGAGTAGTGTAGAAGTTTCATTGAGCATCGTCGTAACTTTGATGGCCTTAGCTTCGCAAAAATTTAATATTGTATCTTGATTTCACCTGAGTATAAATATTTCCATGGAAATATTTTCGCCCGATCAGAGTCTAAAGTGTCTTTATTTTCTTCTTGTCTTGCAGTTTTCGTAAACGTAAAACTTTGCGACTCTACCATCCCGGGCGCCAGAGGTTTGTTATTCTAAGTGAAAAATATAAATAAAGCCATCGCAAACCATTCGCCGATCGGCTCATGGTCCCTCTGATGTTCAGTGATATGTGCCTCATTTTTAAAACGATTGCTAGCTCAATACTAGCTTGACGGACTCTATTTTCAGAAGTGTAGCTGAAAATGGTAGGAATAGCTTCCTCCTTTAGTGGCGGTTTTTTTTTCCTTTTGTTCCAAGTAGCTCCGTCTGTAAGGAAATACATGTACCAGTCAGTAATATTGGTAACATCAACTGCGTGACACAAGGATCAGAAAAGGCGATGATAACAATAAACAGTGTAATATCCCTAAGAGATGGGAGGATTCCTTAGATTTTGCAACTATTCCTGAGACAAAATAAAATAAAACACTGGCTGATTATGTGTGCTGCGGCTTTTTTCGTGAACAAATCGATAACAATTACATCGCCGCTTACGGTCAGGAAATTCGCGCTGATTTCAGGAACAAATTTAGCATATCCACTTAAAAATAAATGTTATAAACTCGGAATACCGCACGCTACCTTTCATGAGGATGTAAAATATAAATTACATGTAAACAATTTACGTACCTGGAAATCTTGCTCGAAGTCATTTTATAATTAGCGTAAAATGATCGGATCAGAGAAAACAGTTCCCGCGCTTCGGTCATTTACCGCATTTACCCTCTCGTTTATATGTCTTGGCGTGCCACTTTTTCGATTTTTTCACCCTCAGGAACTTATGAAGGGTGACCAATCCCTTAGTTTTTTGTATGTGTTGCTACAGCCAGCATCCAGGCAGCGAACCATAATATTCTGGGCTTTATTAGATATTACTTTTGCACCGAAGATCTGGGTCATCGCAAAACCAGCTTTGACTGATGCTACGTCATAGCCTACGTCATTCAAGATGGCGGCCGTCGGTGTTCGAAAGCGGTGATTTTGAACGATTTCAAAGCCCTCTTGCTAAAATTCAAGGCGGCGCTTCACCAAACGACAACTATTTTTGAAGTCCTGAACACACGCGCTTTCATTTAAGGTAAAATTTTTCTAGACCCTTGTTTCCCTTTAAAATCTTTGAGGCACATCGTTCGAGTCTCACAAGTAATCGCTCATCAACAAAATTATGTAAATAAAATTATATTTGCTCACGACCCTCGCTCGTATTGAAACCACAACTCCTAATCGAAGAGTTGACATTTCCAGTACAAAAAACAAGAAAGCTTCTTTGTTAAAGAATATTGCAATTACAGTTCTAATTTGACGAAAAAAAGAAATACAATTTTAAGATAAAAAACAAATAATCTGTATTCACCTACACAAGGAAGTTTTGACTGATCAGCTTGGAAATCCTCTGTCATTGACCCTTCATGATTCATCAATGAAGCTCGATTGAACGAGGAAAATTATTTGACTCGTTTCTCTGTCTCTCTGTAAAAATAAATTAAACTGACCGTCCCGCCGAACAATCATGATATATGGTAAATTTTCTAAGCTTTTCAGTCAAGAATTTATTCACCTGCGATCGATGGAAGCGATCGTTTGTTGAACGTCTGAAAATAGATGATAAACTAAGTCAATGGCTAGACTCGTACTTTCAAGCAATCTGTTTCCAGTGCGCGATTTTTTTGAAGCTGTGATTTTAGGCTAAAATTATTTACGAAAAGAAGTTGTCGGCCGCAATGAATGAAATTCTACCAAGTCAACTCCGCCACACAACGTACATAACTTACTTGAACACGAACAACATTTGTCAGTCAATTTTTATTCCAAAACTATTATCCTGTTTTCTATATTTTTGGCAGGTAACTGAAATATAAATGTATAAGCAAATTTCGAAGCGACAAGAGCGTAAACTTTAGCAGCTCAGCTTCAAATAAATGTCATAGATGTCCACCTTCCCGCTTGGCTGCCCTTAGCCAATCACAAGCCAGAAATGGTGTTTTCCCGCGAACTTAACTACAACTACCAGAAGTCTTTGCGCTTTTACGTCATAATGCAAATGGTCTATTTGATCTCGGTAGAAAACATTTTGTCTGAATATGAACTGACTAGCTCCATTCTATCCTTTCCCAAACAGGTCGTCAAAAGTGTTTACGCTGATGTTTGGTTCACAAAAGATTCCTGTTTACTGTCACATGGGAAACTTTGGATGTGGAGATGGAGGATGGACGCCAGTCATGAAGATTGACGGCAACAAGGTAAAAAACTATTCCCCAGCACTGTTAATTGGTGTAAACATTTCATCAAATTGAAAACTAAATTTTCCTTTTTAAATTTCAGAGAACGCTTCATTTCGATTCCCATTTATGGAGCGATAAAAATACCTCTAACCTTGTAGGAGGCAAGACTGGGTTTGACACACAAGAGACCAAGTTACCGACCTACTGGAACACACCCTTTTCAAAGATTTGTCTTGGTATGAAGATCGGCCAACAAATCAACTTCATTGTCATCAACAAGCAGGCCGACTCTCTGTTCTCACTGATCGCTGACGGGCAATACCGCGCCACCTCACTGAGTCGCAACACGTGGAAGACGCTGATTGATTCACAGGCCTCCCTGCAGCTCAACTGTAACAAGGAAGGCTTCAATGCAGCTAGTGATGCCACCACCATGGGTAAAGCAAGAATCGGTTTCCTTGGTAACAACGAAAATGACTGCGACACCTGTGACTCCAGAATTGGGTTTGGTACAGGAGGGCAACATGATGACTCCAACACGTGTGGAAACGAAGCTATAGATCACCCATCTTCAGACAATGGAGCTAAACACATCAAAGCCATGGGATACATTCTGGTGCAGTGAGAGCTGGCAGAAGAAATTGAGTTTGTAAACATGAGTGATAACTGCATGCAAGACAAGATACAAACTAATGATCTCTGTTAGTAATAGAAGGTTCACACATCGGGGCTGTAGTACTTGTAGAACTGAGATGAAAATAAAATCTCTTGCCAGATTAAAACGGCTCAGTTTCCTTTAGAATACTTTGTTTTATCAAAGTGGGCAAATGGCACGGTCTCAGATAAAACTGTCAAGTTAAAAGTTCATTAAGCAATGGAATATTATTCTGGGGACAATCCTTCCGTTTTGGTGCAGTTTAAGCAACGTCTTCAGTATAATTCTCTTCCCGTTTCTCACCCTCCCCTTTATTTATTCCTCAATCGTACCCTACAATCCCGGACGAAACCACTTGAGACAAATTAACGCATTTCACAGATTTTTGCGAATGTCTTGACTGGCAAGCTTGTTAAAAACATGTTATCCCACTCTCCCCCAACTCATTGTTGTTTTATGGGGTTTGCAATTCACCAGGCTTTGTTTCCATAAAACGACAACATTAACAAAATTGAAATAGGGAAGGAGGGATTAACAAAAATTAGCTGTAGAACCAAAATTGGTGAAATTTAGCAGTGTCTCAACCGTTTTGGCCGGGATTGTAGCTCTGTTTTGCTACACCTTTTGCTCTCGTTATTTTTCTCTTCAAAGCAATTGATGTGGAGGGCATTTTTTTTACCAGATGTCCTGTGGTGCCAAACTGAGGAAAATTACCCAAGGAACGAAGTTGAAAATGGGCTGTTTCATTTAGATTTAAAGACAGCCCTTAATTATTTGCCAATTGAACTATTCAATAGCAACAGAAAGGCTGAAAATAAGTTTACAATTCAAAAATAACCGTTGAATTAAAACCAACGGAAAAACAAACTAAGATTAATATTACAAGATAAGGTAAATCAAACGGTGTTACTCTAAGCACATTGTATACTATATTGAATTTCGTCTCTTTTGTTAATGCCCTTAGGTTCAAGGATTTGACCCCTTTTGATAAGATACGCCTCCCTAGCTTTTCAGACTTGAATTTGGAGAGATCGATTTTCTTATGTTTAGCTTTTCAAATTGATAGCAAAATTGAGAAAGACTCGTCAAGAAGTAGCAATTTCTTGTGCCATGTCGCATCAGATCAGCGCGCGCTCAGGTTAAAGGCATACGTCAGCGTATACCCCTAGGCAAATAGTAGACGCTAAATTAACCAATTAGAGCGCGCGCTTTACTTTAGTTGTGCTATAAAATTGTTTAGACTGCGGAGCACTTTATTCCAATGTATACTCTAATAAACTCATTAAATGCAATGGAGAGCAGAAGTTGGCTCAAAAAAGAGTTGACGAACACTCACCGTGAACAATTTGTCAAGCGTGCCGCTGACAAAGTTTTTCAGACCATTTTATTAGTTTTTTGCACGTATGTTACCTTCCACTACTGAAAAACTGTCACAGTTACAATTTGTATACATGCTACGTAAATTTTGAAATTTATTTTACATTATATACTATGAATTTCAAGTGTTAGTGTGCCAAGTCTCACGCTTGTATCATAACATGCACAATATTTTCACATATCTGCGGGACTGTATCGGTTGTTGATCAGTTATAAGTTAATGTCATCATATTGCTATCGGATATGATATTACTGTTGAGTCGTAATGAAATTCACAATTTAAATAGATAATTTAACCACGAACTGACCACTCGAACTTAACGCTCTAATACACTTTAAAAATTAATTCAATCTTTTAATCTTAGATTTTAGTTAAGTTTCTATCATAAAAATGACAATTTGACGTTGTGTCAATTCATTTTGTTTCAGTCGTAACAAAGAATCTGGCTGGCCAACATTTTGGAAAATGTCCCTTCCCCCTGACGGAGGTCATATCCAGATTACCTATAAACTCTGAATTTCAAGTAAAACTGTCACAGTTACAATTTGTCCTGGGGGGGCATGATATAAACTCCAGTAGGGAGGTGCAGCCCGGCCTCCTAAACCCTGACCCTGTTTCAGACTCGAACCTCTAATTTTCCTACCCTGTTTAAGACAGAATGCCAATTTTTGATACCCCGTCTAAGACATAAACAAGTACCCCACTGGCTTTGTTGTAAGCTAAGTATAAATACCAAAATCAATGTAAGTCAGCAATATGGAATAATTTGTATAAATTTAAACCTCTGCAGACATATTAGCCTATCCTGTTTGACATTGGCCCATGTAAAGATATCCCGTTTAAGACAACAAGGGGTAAAATATATACCCAGTTCAAGACTGAAAAGGCTGAAAACCATACCCTATCGGGCCGCACGCCCCCGTTAAGCCCTTTTAAGGGAGTACCCCCCCCCCCGGGCAATTTGTTAACATGCTACGTAAATTTTCATATTCATTTTATATAATATACTATGAATTTCAAGTGTTAGTGTGCCAAGTCTCACGCTTATATCATACAATGCACAATATTTTTACTTATCCGCCGGGCTTTATCAGTCGTGATCTGTTATCAGTGCTCGCATACAATTTAAAAATGCTTTCATACACTTTTAAAAGAATTGGACGCCAATTTTTTTTTATCTTCGATATTAGTTTGAAGTAACAATTTGACGTTATGCCAAGTCATTCTGTTCATTGTTGTCGCGATCACATCACAAAGAATTTGGCTGTATATTTTGAAAAAAAGGCCCTCCCCCCCCCCCCCCCCTTCCCCTTTACAAAGGTCTTAACCAGATTGCCTACAACTTTTGAAATGAGTTTTAGTATAAGTTTGCCAAGTCTCGTGCTTTTATCATAAAAATACACAATGTTTTCACTTATTTGCCGGACTATATCAGTTAATGATCAGTCATCAGTTAATGCCATCACATTGCTATCAGATATGATGTTACTGTTGCTATAGTAGTCAAAAATGAAACCACTTAAAGCGTGAAATCTCTAAGGTGAAATTAAAACTTAACATGGAATCTTAGCGCAAGCACGAAAATATCGGAATCTGAAATCCAGAACATAATTGATCAGCGGAAATCTAGCTTGATTTCATTCTTGAAAACTTCACCAATTTGTTGACGAAGGTCATATCTGTCATATCTAGATTGCCTATAATCTTTCAAATGTTCCTCGTGATTTCTAGTGTGTGCCAAGTCTCAATTTCTCACGTATCCACCGGACTATAAACAAATATTGGATTCGGTTTTTCGTGATATGCAGAATTATCAAGGGCCCTAGTCGAAGCCGATGGCTGAGGCTGATAACACTTACAAAATCTTTGATAACTCTGGATATCACGAAAAATCTAATTCAAAAACTGTTTAATAATACATTGAAGTTTTGAAGAAATTTTAAATAAACAATAACAAAGGACGAAATACTCGCCCAGTACCCGCTATGGAACCACCCTCTACACATGAAAAAAATCCAGAATTATCTGCAGCTCACAGAATAGAAATTGAGACTTCAGTGTGTTATAATATCAGTTATTGACAGTTATCCGTTGAAGTCTTCATATTGCTATCGGATATGATATTTCTGTAGCTATTAGAAGTGGAAACACTTAGCCAGAAATCTTTAAAGTGAAATTAAAACCATTAAAACTTGGAATATGTTGATTGGATGTGGCTGAGTGCAAGCATGAAAATATAAAAGGAAGTACACTCAAACACTCACTCACAGGAATCTGTAAACCAGAACAGGCTTCAGTGAAGACGCACCAAATACGTTTTACCACGAATGCTCGAAATGCGTTTGTTCTTCGCAGTTTGTTTTTGCGCAAACTTTCTCGCGCTGATAGTCAACTGCACTCAAACACCAAACGACAATGCTGAATGCAGCTGCAACGAGATGACGATCTGTCAAGGCATTAAGACGTTGGAAAAGAAACTGGAAGACCTTACTGCGCTGGTCAGCAAAACTGCCCATCCCACTCCACAGCCAACACCACCAGGTAAACTAGCACAATCATTTTTGACTGATTTTTAATAAAGTTTTTCTGTTGTGGCTTTTCAAACTTACATCAGTGTAACCGACGCTTTGTCATCTTTTATTCAGCAGGTCTTGCCTCATCTTGCAAGGAACTGTATGACAAAAATAAGTAAGTTCAGAGTTAAAATTTCTTTTAATACACGTTCCCACGTGTAAGTCGCGTGACACTGATTCAGTTAAAAGCTTAACAAACGTGGATGTCACAGTAAAAAAAGTAATCTGGAGATCCTACAAAGGACTACAAAACAAGTAGTGAGATTCTATTTTTTCAAATCACGATTGAACAAACCCTTTTTCCAGCATGGATTTAGCATAGAATTGAGGTTCGGTTAATGGTTTACTTAACCGCTGAATAAAATTACTAGCAGAGGACTTGAAACTAAGCAAAAGCGGCAAACAAATCAGACAATACGGTACAAAATGTAATAGTGCAGTGTTCTGCTTTGTTAGTTTCTCACTTAATGGCACTACCGTTCCCATTAGGTTTCCTTTTCTTATTTAATAAGGTAATATTTCATTCCAAAATATTATTCCTCAAAAAAAACGTGAGATTTTGAGTCTTCTCGTGAGGCCGTGAGAAAAGATAAAAAAAATAGTGAGACTTACGGCAGGATCGTGAGAGCTGGCACGCAGAGAGGCGCCTGTGTGAGCTGCACTGATATTGCATCGGAAGATAATGACTTCAACCCAAGGGTAAAGAATCTTAAGCTAAACTGGACTGAACCAAAAGTGCAAATTGCCTACAAATATTGCTAGGATTGGTGAAAACACCCGGTAGCAAGACTTTTAGGTAACTAACCCCATTCTCTCTTCCGCTTCTGACAGCTCTTTAAAGAGTCAACTGTTTACGCTGATGTTTGGTTCACAAAAGATTCCTGTTTACTGTCACATGGGAAACTTTGGATGTGGAGATGGAGGATGGACGCTAGCCATGAAGATTGATGGACACAAGGTACAAACCTATCTCCAGCACTGTTAAATTAGTGTGGACATTTCATCGGAATAAAACTTAACTTTCCCGTTTTTTTTTTCAGAAAACGTTCCATTACAATTCTCCTTTCTGGAGCAACCAAAATGCCTATAACCTTGCAGGAGGACAGACTGGGTTTGACACACACGAGACCAAGTTACCGACCTACTGGAACACACCCTTCTCCAAGATTTGTCTTGGTATGAAAATCGGCCAACAGCTCAACTTCATTGTCATCAACAAGCAGGCCAACTCTCTGTACTTACTGATCGCTGACGGGCAATACCGCGCCACCTCACTGGGTCGTAACACGTGGAAGACGCTGATTGGCTCACAGGCCTCCTTACAGCGCAACTGTAACAAGGAAGGGTTCAATGCAGTGGGCACTGATATTCCCCATTCAAAAGCAAGGATCGGTATCCTTGGTAACCAAGAAAATGACTGCAACAGCTGTGATTCCAGAATCGGGTTTGGTACAGGAGGGAAACATGATGACTCCAACACGTGTGGAAACGAGGCAACTTACACACCAGATAATGGCATCAAACACATCAAAGCCATGGGTTATATCTTGGTGCAGTGATAAGAACTGTCTCCGTGACTTTTGCATCTAATTCAAGCAAAAATAATCTCCCGTCAAAAGAGCTCTGAAGTTAACTGATTAACCCAACAACTTTGTACGTAGTTAGATTTGAGAAGAAAAAACAGTGGTAAAACAAATAAAACGTGGTGATGGTAATAAATAATGTTTGTGACTAAAGTTATTGAGTTTGAAATTGCACGCTGCACATTGGGACAAGCACATCTCTGAGACCCTTAAAATTCGTTCAGCAGCGCACAGAAGTTTTTAGATGAAACCCCTGAATGACCAGTTTAAGTTGGACCTATTTCTGTAAATCGATTACCAGCGATTAAAAAAATACAGTGCTTATTTACCTTGACATGGAAAGAATATTGAAATTGTTGATGACGATAAATGTTGACGACTCTCAACACAAGATAGTTAAAAAAAGACAAGAAATTGCCCAAGATACTCTAGTGAGGGAATGTTTCCCACGAAATTGCAGAACTTTGTAAATTTCAGTTTTCAGAAAAAACATTTTTCAAATGAAAGCCAAAATGCATTTTTCTGAAGAAAATGAAACTTTCATCTCAGAAAATTTGTCTTATTCAGATCCATTCTCATCCCCAAAGCCCTTTTCGCTTCTTTTAGCCGGCGGCGCCTTGGCACATGATACAAAAGGCTCTAGAGACACTGGATTTCCAGTCCTAGATTCCAGGACTTCCGCTCTTCATGTATGCAGTCCTGAAGTTTCTATACTGTGTGAGAGAGTCGTGTCGTTTTTGATTGTCGTTAACAGAGTTCTTTGTTTCAAACAGCCAATAGAAAAATTCGATTTAGTTCAAAAATCGTTTGTTCCCAGATCCTTTCGTTTCTAGTGCCAAGGCCCTGCCGGCTATATAGCTAAAAGGAGCGTGAGGGCTATGGGGACGAGAATGATTCACATTGTATTGATTTATCAAAAAACAAATATTTAAAATCTCTGAAGCGAAACTTTTCAATCGGGACGCACACTTGTTTTGACTGCGAAGATTTGTATTTCTCTGTATATTTTAGGCATTCCTACTCGTTAAATACAACGGAGTGCAGAATACGGCTCAAGGAAGCGTTGACGAACACTCACCGTGAAGGACTTGATAATGGTATTTTAGTTTTTTCACTTATTTTAAAACCTACAACTTCAGAAAATACTGTCACAGTTATAATAATTTGCATACACGCTACGTGAACATTTTATTCATCAGCCTGGGGCAAGAGAAAACCGTTGATCACATTGAAATGCAATTTCACAGGTTCAATATTAGGGAAGCAATTGTTAAGTGCTGTAAAATTTTAAAATTTACTTTTTGAAGCAATAATGTCCACTTTAAAAAACATTAACCCAAGGAGAGTATCTGATCTACTCTCATTCTGATCACAAGATAGCGCCAACCGCGCTTCAAACTCTGAAAGCGCTGGTCATAATTTGATTTAATTTAATTTAATTTAATTTAGTGAGTAGCATCATGGTGTACCTTTTATCGTCTTTTGTATTATGGCGAGTCCGCAAACTCGTTTAAATAAACTTGTACACTACACATTTATTGAGCACTTATTTAATAAGACCTACTAAGTTGTCTAAGTTAGTTTTTAGTATTTTTTTTTTTTCAATATTCGAGATCTCAGAGTCGAGATCTCTCAACCGAAACAAAGTTGTACATAGGGCCGTGTTGAATTGTTTTGACTTTTGTTTCATGTTCCTATTTTACCAAAATCTTTTAATCGCTCAAGCAAAATACAAATACAAGTAGGCAGACTGAAGCGTCAAAAAGATTTTAAAAATCACTTTCAACAATGTGATTAACGGTTTACAAAATATTTAATTAAAACCGACGTATATTAATTTAAGAAGTAACACCGAAAATTAAATGTATGCATACTGCGTGAATATTTCTATTCAACAGTAATAAGGCAAAGGTTATTCACAAATCTTATACAGAGCGTTTAACCACTTCAAATTATTTGAGCTAAAACCGAAGCAACATGAATCGATTGTCGTCAATTATTTTTAAAAAAAAATTAGCTTGTCGAGGGCAGTTGCTCACAGAGACCGTGTTAAGTTAAAAATGAATTTGGAAGTGGTAGATTGGTCGACGTGGCTGCAAGCAAGAAAATATTCACGAATTGTTGACAATAACGTCATGTTAACAGGAAAGCGGAATCATTGAAGTCAGTTATCCACAAAATTCAGCCGGTTGAGACGCACAAAGTTTTATCTCGAGTTCTCAAAATGCGCTTTTTATTTGCAGCTTTTGGGGTGCAAATCTGCTCGTTCTTATCGCTGTACGCGGTGCCAGTGGCAACCATACGCCAAATTGCCCGCCAAATTGCTGCAAAACCACCACCAGGTAAACTCTTGCAGTCCTAGCTAGCGGCATTCGACTTATTGTCATTGTTGGGAGCGGCGCTTTTTAACTTAGTAATTTTATTCTAAATAACTATGTTAACCTGATGAGTTTTACTTTCTTTACAGCCGTTCCCGCCTCTTCTTGTAGAGAACTGTATGCCAAACACAAGTAAGTTTACAGTTGAAATGTTTCTATTGTTTCACATTTCTATTGCAGTCGTTGCGCAGATTATCTCGGGAAATTTAGCGTGTAAAATAATACAGCGCAAACAGAGAACGAATGAGAGGAAAATGGCTGCGAAATGAAGATGTTAGAACTGAAAACGAGCGAAGCGATCAATTTTTGTCATTGACACTATTTTGTGTTCTTGAGTAAGGTACAAAATAACCACAGATATCTTTCCGCGATATCTTTAACCCAAGGGTACAGATATGAACCTGAATTGTTGCCTGAAAACGAATTTCCAGGTCTCTCGAAAGGAAACTTTTTTTTGAATATAAACCGACTATTCCAATTTTTCTTACTCTAAACAGGTCGTCAAAAGTGTTAACGCTGATGTTTGGTTCACAAAAGATTCCTGTTTATTGTCACATGGGGAATTTTGGATGTGGAGATGGAGGATGGACGCTGGCTATGAAGATTGATGGTGCAAAGGTACAAACCTATCCCCAGAACTGTAAAACAAGTGTAGACTTTTCATCGAAATAAAACTTGTAGTTTCCGTTTTAATTTCAGAGAACATTCCATTACGATTCTCATTTCTGGAGAGACAGAAATGCCTATAACCTTGCAGGAGGTAAGACTGGGTTTGACTTCCAAGAGACCAAGTTACCGACCTACTGGAACACACCCTTCTCCAAGATTTGTCTCGGAATGAGGATCGGTCATCAGAAAAAGTTCATTGTCATCAACAGACATGCCAATTCTCTGTACTCACTGATCGCTGATGGGCAATACCGCGCCACCTCACTGGGTCGTTACACGTGGAAGTCACTGATTGGCTCTCGGGCCTCCTTACAGACCAACTGTAACAAGGAAGGGTTCAATGCAGCTAGTGGTAGAAATGACGTGGGTAAAGCTCGAATCGGTTTTCTTGGTAACAACGAAAATGACTGCGGCACCTGTGACTCCAGAATCGGGTTTGGTACAGGAGGGCTTCATGATGACTCCAACACGTGTGGAAACGAAGCTATAGATCACCCGTCTTCTGACAATGGAGGCAAACACATCAAAGCCATGGGATACATTCTGGTGCAGTGAGAGCTGGCAGAAGGAGTGAGTGCTGGCAGAATGAGTGCGTGAGTGATAGCCGCATGCAAGTTAAGACAAGATACAAAGAAGAAGGTTCACACATCGTTGCTGTAGTACTTGTAGAACTGAGATCAAAATAAAATTATTTTGCCAGATTAAAACAGCTCAGTTTCCTTTTAAATACTTTGCTTAATCAAAGCGGACAGAAGGCACTCTTCCATTAAGACGGTCACTGATTATTCTGGACAATGCTTCAGTTTTGGTATAGAAAAAAAATCTTTTCAGTGCAGTTGTCTTCCCGTCTCCTATTCAGTCTATGCATAAGTTTTACCTCAGTCATACACTATCTCTATTTTGTCGCATTCTTTGCTCTCGTTATCTCCTCTTCGTGCCGATTATTCTAAAGGGCAATATTTCACCAGATCACATGTGGTGTCAAAGTGACAAAAATACCTTGGGAACGTTGTTAAAATGCCGCGTTCTTTTTATCGGTGTACACCTTTACAAAGGAATCTCTCGATGTACAAACTAAACTATTCAGTAGCCTCAACCTTTCATGCAGCTTCAATTCTGTCAGTAAAATTTCCTTTCCGGCAACAATCTTAGGCACGAATAAGCATCCTTGGCAACGAACAAAATGCCTGCTAAAGCGCTGATTCCAGGGTGTTTTATAGTTTGTCGGAAGGTACTGGTTTGGATGAACATTGAAGCCATTTCATGCCAAAACATTATCTCTTTTCAAGATGCTTTGACAGTTGTTGCGATTAGATTTCGATAAAAATGTGTCGTAAAACCTATAAAGCGCGGTAAAGGGAATAAGCAAAGTTTTTTTACAGCCCCTACTGAAACCAAGAACACACACAGACAAGGTTAATTTACGGTTAGGATTAGGGTTAGTATTTTTGGTGGTAAGGGTGAGCTTTTGGAAGGGTGTTGGGAACAAAAAACACAGTAGCGCAAATAAAGTGTGACTTTTATTACTACAAAAAAACTACAAAAATCTTTTGAGACAATGCTACAATACTAAACACGTACTGTGTAATGGAGTGCTACCACCTTTGGTGCTGTTTAATGAAAAAGACAGTTAAAATTTTGTGTTTTTTCTTCCTGACAATTGTTTTAGATCAAACAATTTGCTGTGAGGATTGTTTTACTTTGTTTGAATCATGGTATCTCTGAGCTCCTAGACGGATCAAAAAGTTCAGCGAGTCCTGTCAGGTCTTCAGTTCCTTTCGGTTCTGGTTTGACACGAATCTGAATTGCGGGAAGATCTTTAATCTTGATTTTGTTCTTGAATAATTCACCAATGTGTTTCTGTGCAATAACAATGTACATCAACACAACAACTCTTATGTGTGACCATTCAAAAGAAAGCTACTGAGCAGTACTTTCACGTGGTATTGTCACTGAGGCAAGGTGATTCTAACGTTTTAGGTTTTGGTAGATTGTGCTCGAAAAAAGTGCATTTTTGCTTTTAGCAGTGCTCATATTTTTTAGAAATTATGCCAAAATTATGCTACTTTTTGCAAATTATGCTTTCTGTCACCGAAATTATGCTACTTAGATTTTAAGGAAAAAAAATATCAGAAGTAGCTCAGTTAACTCTATCAATTTTAACTTAAATGAACATTCATGTCGTCCACCTTCCAGTCTCGCATGTGCGCACCTCGAAAAGCCAAATGAGTAGCAAATGATATCCAAATCAACCGTTTCTGGGTTCTGAATCCGGGTCAAAACGTAACTTACACGTTCTCTAGGGATTGAAGCTCTCGGTACGGCATAGGAAGTGCTGGAAGGGGAATGTACTCGAGGACGACGCCATCTTTGCCGCCGAGCCATAAGCGTGGTGGCCTGAGGAGAGTCTCAGTCTCTCAGATATGCACAGTGACCTGGAGTCTGCCGGACCATATTTGACCATGGGCCTTAGCACAGACCTCAATATCTTCCAGAAACAATACAGAAATAGAATAATGTTTAGATTTAGGCAAGCTTAAAAGCGGAGCTCACCATTTATTTAATTTTCACTGGAGTTAACATTGTTTCCATTCTGATAAATATGCGGTCATAGCTTTAATGTATACGCTAGCTCATAGATGCAAGACAAATTTAAAACGATCATCAATAAAATGAATGTCTTACGGTGCAACGAAAATAACATTCTTGAGGCAGAACAACTCACGGCCTCGTAAAAATTAACTAAGAGTTAATAGAAAATAGTTTTGCGATCCTCTTATCGTTTTGCTTTATACAAAAGAGACAAATATTCCCCCCCTTTTCGCAAATTTCATTCAGCCTACACAGTGAACACCGCGCAACAAAGGTTCCTGCGTTTTCATACCATAACTTCATTTAGATCAAACTGAAACGTCCACATTATCCAGTCGATAGAAGATTAGGTCAATTGTTTGTTACGGCTACGAAAAAATGCGACCAGAGACCAATAAAATTAAATTTTAACCGTGTAGCGATCGGACGAGAGCCACATTTTTTGCGTAAAGACGCATCGAGGTTTAATGTGTAGTGTTGCTGAGAAGTTTTACCCGTTGTCTATGTTTTGTCTTGCCCTGCGAGCATTATTTGCTGTTTCTTTATTAGCCACGGACGGCAACCTCGTCCCCAGGCCTAATCCGTGCGTACGCGACTCCCAAAATTTTTCTTCAATGGATTCCCATTTGCTTACCTTCGGCGCACGAGGAAGCTCTGCTACAAACTGAATTATTCTAGAACTATGACATTTTTTTTTGTTTTTAACGCATAAAAGCTCGGATCATGCTAGCAGTGCTAAACTGAAATAAAAAGCTTAAAATAATGCTCGTTTTGCTAAATTATGCTTAAAATTATGCTAGCACAATCTACCAAAGCCTGTTTCCAAGATACCGACAGTTTCATGAAAAAAAGGGTCATCCTTTAAACGCAAACAGGATGCGAGTTCTCTTCTTAATAACGCTAAAACAACTTTCGTTTAGTATTCATGTGTTTCATCACGGAAGTCGATAAAAAGGTCTTTGTTAGTGGTATAAAACGACTAACACTTAGCAGTTCTTCTACACACTGGAGTTTTTTTGTATTTTATTAAAATTTTTACATACACGACACTACGTTACACTACATTACAATATGCTAAGAAAAAAAACTGACCAAAATATTTACAAGGTTTTAGAAAGCTACTGTTCTACTAGATGAAGAAAAGGATTCCATTTATTATAAGGAAGTTGTAATTTGTTATTGTTTGGATATATAACGTTATACATGTATTTGAAATATTCTTTTTAATTTTTTTCGCTTAATAATGTAAGTGAGAGAGAAGTCTCATTTATTTTATTGCGATAAATAAAGTTTTTGCTTTCTAGGACAATATAACTAAGTAGAATTTCATTACTGACTGTGTCAAGGACCCCAAAAAGAATATCTCTAATATTAAACGACCTGAACAACATACCCTGAGAGTTAACAAGAGGTTTACCTCTTTCCAGAAAGCAGTAAAAAAGAAGTGTTCTAAACATTTTTAGGCTCATCTTCACAGAAATAACACAAAGGAGAGTCAACTTCCCTAAATTTGAATAGCATGTCATTTGTATATATTATTTTGTTGAGTAATTTATATTAGAATTCTCGTAGTTTTGTGTAAAGAGTTGATTTAAAAGGCAGTAGTTAGATCTTCTCTCAGTCAAGACGAAAGGTGTCTTATTTCTTCATAGCAGTTTGCTTACTGGATACCTTAGCCACAAAACTTTGATACAACGATTTTGAATGCAGATTCTCAAGCCAAAATTGATCGACCGGCGAGAGAGATGAACGGAAATGCTCCTTATCCAATTTAAGTGGCACTTTCTCTTAAAGCGGTCCATTGCATTTCGGGTTCGGAAAAAAGTTTTCCCTCAAACTTTGCCCAGTGAACTATATTAGGTTGTAAGTAAATGCAACGACTTTAGTTTTTAGAAATACGTTAAAATATATTTTTAGAGCTCTCAACAGTGAAGGCTGCAAAAGGCCTAATTTTGAGCTTGGTCAGAACGAGAAATTTCATAAGTTGACGAGCTCGCCGCTCAAAAACAACCAAACGCACCAAATTATTATTATTATTCCTAAGTTGAGTGGTCCTTCAAAAGTTGGAAACGCATGTTAATTTTGATACATTTTGATTTACGGGTCCGTGAAAATTTAAATATCAGCAACCGTTAGATCGCTTTTTGTAAACATGCAAAAGTATGGTGTCTTCGCCGGCCTTTATTTCACGAGTCCAGACAAGACCATTCTAAATTCCAACTGAATCCTACTAAACAGATGTTAGGAAGCATAGAAATATAAATATACCTTGCACTTTTTATCTTCCTTTGCCACAGCGACTTCGAAAATTTCGTGCTTATGCGAGTAAGTAAGCTCATTTGCATAATGTGTATGGAATACTCGCATAAGCACGAAATGTTCGAAGTCGCTGTGGCAAAGGAAGATAAAAAGTGCAAGGTATTTTTATTTTTCTATGCTTCCTAACATCTGTTTAGTAGGATTTAGGTGGAATTTAGAATGGTCTGGTCTGGACTCGTGAAATAAAGGCCGGCGAAGACACCATACTTTTGCATGTTTACAAAAAGCGATCTAACGGTTGCTGATATTTAAATTTTCACGGACCCGTAAATCAAAATGTATCAAAATTAACATGCGTTTCCAACCTTTGAAGGACCACTCAACTTAGAAATAATAATAATAATTTGGTGCGTTTGGTTGTTTTTGAACGCCGAGCTCGTCAACTTATGAAATTTCTCGTTCTGGCCAAGCTCAAAATTAGGCCTTTTGCAGCCTTCACTGTTGAGAGCTCTAAAAATATATATTTTAACGTATTTCCAAAAACTAAAGTCGTTGCATTTACTTACAACCTAAGATAGTTCACTGGGCAAAGTTTGAGGGAAAACTTTTTTCCGAACCCGAAATGCAATGGACCGCTTTAAGAGAAACTGCCACTTAAACCTCCTTCATCAAAGGGGTTTATGAGTACCGTACGCTTCAGTAGTAGTTTCGTTTCTAATTTCTCGCACTCATTTTCTAGCGTGCAATTTGAAGCAAATTTGCGTCTTTTTATTATACGATGTTTACCATGCATAATAATAAAGACAAGGTAGGGAGGGGTGAGGCGGGCTTAGTCGCTTCCAGAGCTCGAAACGTGTCGAAATAAGTTCAATTTTTCCCTCTGACTTCTCATTCTGAATATTTCCCCTTTCAAAAAATTTCTTGGTATTTTCATAGTTTAATAGCCTGAAAACATAGTATTTGTTCCGTGAGTTTTTAGATTAGTGTCAGAAAAATAAATCTGCTAATTCTATCTGCTCTCACCTTAAGTAGTAGTCTTGGTTTTAATTTTTTCTACCGTGTTCTGGAGTTCGTCGAGTTGCATTTTCATCCCCTGCACTAGCGCCGGTCTTGATCTGTTGGCAACATTCAGTCCTCTTCTCGTACATAAATACATCACTTTTCTTTATCTCGGATTTGTAGAGTAGCTTATACAGCTAATATCTCGATCCGAGAATTTCACAGTAAGCACAGTACAACGGGCAAAGACCAGACCACAACACCGGGAACTCCATGCCCTTACTCTTTACGATAAGTGTGTGGATTCTTTTACGTCCCTGCTGACCACCCTTACCAAACCAACTGTGTTTTGAAACTGTTTTGAAGCTGTTTTGAAAGTATTTTGAAGCATTCAGAGGTATTTTTGTGCTATTTTGTAAAAAAAATTAACTGTTGCTTCCTGTTTGCAAAAATTTGTAACACTGGAGATACAGGAGACGGGGCCTACGGTTTATCGTCCTTATAGAATATCTCACCATTTGCAGATGTTATTGCAAAGGCAGCATATTTATTCTCCTCAGCTATTTTAAGACCCTGAGTGTTGATCCGGTCTGGGACTCGAACCCGAGACCTCCCGCACGGTAGTCCGGTGCTCTACCAACTTCTGAGCTAACGGGTCGGGCCGGGTAAACATCTGAGCTTAGTACAATCAACACCAACAACGACAGACAACCTGAAAGTGAATACATCGTGAGTTTTGTTTTTCACAATTTAACAATGGCATAATTTTCTAGACATGATCTTTAGCAGAAACTTCAAGCACGGCTATGTGACAATTTCCATATAAAGTTAGTCAGACATGTTATACGCGACATGGCACACAATCTTTACATGATCTTTGGCGAAAGAAAAAAAAAACAGTGAAAAACTGAAACTTGCTAGTGTCTTTGTTAAGGTTATGTTTACACTTGAGCGGTTCCAAAATGATCCAAATGGATCCGGTCTGAAAAAAGGCGAGACCAACAGTTTCAGGAAAAACATTTTCATCCTGGAAACGCAAACAGGATGAGAATTATTTTTTAAAAACGTCAAAATAAAAGCAAACTCATCCTGGCGACAAAGAAGTAAGTGAATTCTTTGTCGCCAGGATGAGTTTGCTTTTATGAATTCATGTGTTAAATCACGGATGTCGAAAGAAGGTCATTGTCAGAGCTATAAAACGACTCACACTTAGCAGTTCTACACACTGGAATTGCTGGTTTGTGAAGCAAGGTGAAGGTGCCGACCCGGCAAAAAAATATTCCTCGTAAATGCTCAGCAGTTATTATTTTTTGGGGGGGGGAGGGGGAGGGGGCAAATTTTGTTAACGGCAATCTACAGCTGGAAGAATGGTTTATTGATTGGTGATAACAAAATATTTCCAAGAGACAAACAGTTTCATGAAAAATGTTCATCCTGTGAAACGCAAACAGGATGTCAAAAACCAAAAATACTTTCGTTTAGTATTCATGAGTTTAATCACGGACGTCGAAAAAAGGTCGTTGTCAGTGGTATAAAACGACAAATACTTAGCAGTTCTTCTTCACACTGGAGTTGCTGGTTTGTGAAGCGAGGTGAAAAAACAAGCAGGCATAACAAGCAAGGTAGGTTACATGACTTAAAGAACGTTTGACTGTACTTTTAAATTCCGAAGCAGAACTCTTAAGCTGTTAACGGTAACATCTTTTAAAAACGTCGCGTTTAAAGGTCCATTTGCACGACAAAATATTTTTGGCACGGTTCGGGTAAAAACGGTATGCGTCCGCGCGGATAAAATTGGTACGAATTCACGAAATACTAGCCCGGCGCGGATAAAATGTGTTGAGTAAACGATTATCCGCGCTGAACCAACTTTTCTCTAATGAAACTTCAAACCATACTTTTGCAGAAATCCCACCCGATCGATTTAATTTGGCGATGGGTGAAACGTTTTTTTTTTAAGACAAAAGTTACCAAGAAAACCTTTTGGGAAAACTAGTGTGAAGTTTAGCAGTCTACCGTGGTCGCTTTCTCGCGAGTTCGTGATCGTTAGTGACAAGAGCAGAAAGCAAAATTCTTCCTTGAAGAGCATGATGTCAGTAGTTGATCCAAATAATGCAGGAAGAGTTAAAAAATAATAGAAATAATTGTCGTCGTCAGTGATAGAAAAGTAACAAGCCATCACCGGTTTAACTGTTTAGTGTCATCGAGGTACCCCCTTTCAGACCGATAAAACCTAATTTTAAAAAGGAATGAGGACAAAACTTTATTACTATTATCTACAACAAATTGTAGTCTTATCAATTTTGGTCAGATTTAAAAGAAACATGACTAAAATACAAATATTTTAAAAGCGAGAAAATTCAATGCAGTTGTCTCTATCTTGGAAAATGCCCACCGACTGCCAAATGAAATGTAGCCATCCTATTTTAGACACTGGCTATAACTTTGTAAACGAGTAATGGACTGGAGTCAAAGTAGCTGCGTGAAAGCGTAATAATTTACAAAATTTTCTTTGGGAAAATCCAGCAATTAAAGCTAATAATGTGCAGAGTTTTTATTCATTAACTGATATTGTAGACCATGTGGTCAATGACTTGATTTTGCAGAATAAAAGGGCATCAAAGAGCGGCTAAAATACAATTAAACAGCAGAGAACATATCAGAATGTATATACTTTGTAACGGTTATACTTTAACACTTATCTTCGCTAAAAGGAAAAGCAGACTTGATTTTGCGAGCATTGAGAAACTTAATCTATTGCAGATAAGCATGATAACTAGAAAAAAGCAGGCGCGCCAGCAGAGCACCATGGGTAAGAAAATTTGGTAAACCCATGAAACCGAAAAAATTTTGGTGATCGATTGAGCGTACGCGCGCCCGCACCTACAGACTCTCGGGGAGGTAGACAGGAGTCCCAAAGCAACCCGAGCGGGAGGAAGGGGAAACCATCTTATTATACCCCTACGAACGCTAACGCCGGCTTGTATGTTTGATATTGGACATCCATGTTATGATCAATTGGCAGCTGATAAAACAAGGTATCCGCTGACTAGTATCACATCACCATATCGGGGGCTCAGGTGTTCACCTCATCGAGGTCATGTGCTTTTTGAAGCTGATCGCTGACCGAGTTACTTTTTACCATTTTATCGTGGGCTCAAATCTTACCTTTTGGTCTATGGTAAAGACAGGGTTTCGAAGCCCAATTTCTGCGATTGAAGTTGACGATTTATTTCGGCTATGAATTTTCAATGAGAGTATTTTCACAAAATTTAAGAACCAGAAAATAGAGGTGGAGCTAATATATATATTATATTAATAATGTGTTACAACACCAATAGCGCATGGTCCAAGATAGATACATGATAAGCGTATCATGAAAACAAAAGTGAGCATTAGATAAACACAAAATAATTCATAAAAAAAATTGCCATCAAACAAACTTAAGGTTACTGTATTGGTCCATAATCCTTTTACACTGTTTTAGTTATTTATAGAGAGTTTCTTATTTTATGTAAGAGGTTGAGGGAGATATTTTAATAGACCCTATTCGTATTCTCGGTATTGGAATGGAACTAGCTTGCAATGGGGGCTCATGCGGGGGAATATCATTAAAATGAGCTTCATGTCATTTGCATTTGAAAAGATTACCCGCATTAGCCTCCATTGCAAGCTAGTTCCAGTCCAATACCGAGAATACGAATAAGGCCTATTGGAAACTTAAAGGTCTTACCCTGACCTACAACCCCCTTGCAACCGTAGCAAGACAAAAACTGAAGATTATTCATAGAATTTAGCTTTCCAATTTCAACACGATGGTCAGGTTAGCAATTATTTCAAATTTCGATTTACGACGAGAAAGCCAAGTAGGATCAGTTGAGACGGACTTTATTAATTTTTCACTGTGGAGCTAAAGTCAAAATTGGTACTAAACAAACATTCGTTTTGTGCCAGGTTTTTATCACTCGAGTTTAGACGCCACCTGTGAGTTGACATTGGTACATTTGCTTCAAAAATATGAAAGGTGGGTAAAAAGAAAATTAATAGTTTCTTTATTACCGTAATCTACTGTGGAAGTTGGAACAACGTTCCTATTCTCCTTAAAGTTTGCAATAGAGCAGGTTCAGGTATTGCGACCGGTTTTCTGACCGGTTCCATGTAAACATATTCTTTTGGAACCGACACTAGCAGCTTTCATTTTTTCGCTGTTTCTTTTTTCACCAAACAAAGATCACATACAAATTGTGTGCCATGTCACGTGTAACATGTCTTACAAACTATTTTAGAAATTGTCAAAAAGAGTGCTTGAAGTTTCTGGCAAATATCATTACTAGATAATTCTGCGATTGTAAGATTGTGAAAATATGTTTGAGCGACCCCAAAACACTCACGATGTATTCTTTTCTCTTCTCACTTTCAGGTTGTTTGTCGTTGTTGGTGTTGATTGTTCTAAGCTCAGCTGTTTACGCAAAAAGGACTAGATGTTGCAAACAGATCAAGGCTCTATTGAAGGACATGAAAATGCAACTCGACGAGCTCCAGAACATGGTAGAAGAAATTAAAAAGGAGACTACTGCTGAAGGTGAGAGCAGACAACTGGCAGATAGTATTAGCAGATTTAATGCTCTGGCACTAATCTAAAATCCCACGGAGCAAATCCTATGTTTGGGAAATCCTAGCAATTTGAATAAACGCCATTCTTACAGTAGTTTTTTCAGGAGCAATTCACAACTTATATTTAGACACGAGTTTTTAACCATGTTTAAACCTGTGTTATTTTCTTTACAGCCGTTCCCGCTTCTTCTTGTAAGAAATTGTTTACCAAACACAAGTAAGTTTTTGGCATTGGAATGTTGAAATGTTGAAATGTTTTAATGGGGGTAAAAAATAGTTTAACTTTTGTGGTAAATTAAAATACCGTATCGTGATCTATCGTCTGCAATATCTTCTCGATAGAATACATTTTGTCTAAATATGAACTGACTACAATCTTCGACAAGAGTAGTTGACACATTGACTTCGCTCTGGTTTGATTTTGGCAAATTTACCACTAGTTTTCAAATTTCAGGACTGTCTGCTAAAATACCCCCCTTCCCCCCCCATCCAATGCTGTAAAATTGTAGCAATGGGCTACTAGAAACAACCTACAACATTGATAGGGGGAAGGGGGGGGGGGGTGGAAAAGTGGGGCAAAAGGATGAAATTAGTCCAAATAACAATAAAATAGGGCCTAAATTGATTATGTGTCAACACTTGTCAATGATTGTAGCTCAATTCTATCCTTTCCCAAACAGGTCGTCAAAAGTGTTAACGCTGATGTTTGGCTCACAAAATATTCCTGTTTACTGTCACATGGAAAACTTTGGATGTGGAGATGGAGGATGGACGCCAGTCATGAAAATTGATGGAAACAAGGTACAGACCTATTCCCAGCACAGCTAGTTAGCGCGCACATTTCATCAAATTGAAAATTAAATTTTCCTTTTTTTATTTCAGAGAACTTTTCATTTCGATTCCCATTTATGGAGCGACAGAAATACCTATAACCTTGCAGGAGGCAAGACTGGGTTTGACACACAAGAGACCAAGTTACCGAGCTACTGGAGCACACCCTTCACCAAGATTTGTCTTGGTATGAAGATCGGCCAACAGATCAACTTCATTGTCATCAACAAGCAGGCCGACTCTCTGTACTCACTGATCGCTGACGGGCAATACCGCGCCACCTCACTGGGCCGTAACACGTGGAAGACGCTGATTGGTTCTCAGGCCTCCTTACAGCCCAACTGTAACAAGGAAGGGTTCAATGCAGTGGTTCGTAGTTCACATTCTAAAGCAAGGATCGGTTTCCTTGGTAACCAAGAAAATCACTGCCACTCCTGTGATTCCAGAATCGGGTTTGGTACAGGAGGGGCACATGATGACTCCAACACGTGTGGAAACGAGGCGACACACTCACCAGATAATGGAGACAAACACATCAAAGCCATGGGTTATATCTTGGTGCAGTGATAAGAACTGTCTCCATGCCTCTTGAATCAATTTTATGCAAAAATGGTTTCCTGTCAAAAGAGCTCTGAAGTTAACTGATTAACTCAACAACTGTTGTAGTTAGATTTAAGAAAAACAATCAATAAAGCGTGGTGTTGGGAATAAATGTTTCTGACTGTTACTGTATTTGAAACTACACATTGCAAAATCTTCGGGACCCTTAAAATGCGTTCGGCAACACGCAAGCGTATTTAAGTCAAATCCCTGAAGGAACAGTTCAAGTGGGACATTGCTGGAACTCGATTACCTGCGATAAAAAACAGCGCTTATATACCTTGACTTTGAAGGATTATTGACAGAAATTGTTAATGACTCCCAAGTTCAACATCCCCTCCCCCCCCCCCCCCCAAAGAAATACAAAACTGAGTTGGAGAGAGAACCCATCTAGAGAAGCCATATTCCTCAAAGGTACAAGATGGTTAAAAAATTAAGAAAATTGCCCAAGATACTCTAGTGAAAGAATATTCACTACGTATTCTCCAGAACTTCATATGTGACAAGTTGTTTTTTTTTACTCACAGTTTTCAAAGAAACCAATTGTCAAATATCAACCTAAATGGATTTTTCTGTCTTTAAAACAGTTTCAACATGAAATCTTACTATTTTTGGTTAGGGTATTTTTCTATGAAGTCTCAGTCAGTCAAGAAAACACAAGCAACATATGTATTCCCAACCAGCCAAAAAGGCATTGCGTGCTCTAGAAAATTTCAATGTCGGATGAAATATAGCGAAATAAAAAAAAGACGAGAATTTCCATGCGAGTTACATTTCGACACACTAAGCCATCTAAAATTATTCTAAGTGAAGTCTTTGCTCATTTGGGATGCAAAGTACAAAAGAGGGTAACCACCTATACAATGATCTACAATGAGTCATTGTCTCTCTAGCAAAAAATAACCAAGAGTTTCAAGTTTGGTATCACTGTGGAAGAAGAAATATAGAAAAACTGGAAAGAACAAATGCGAGGGCCTTGAGATTTGTGTACAGCGACAAGACCTCGTCGTACGAAGCGCTCTTGCGGCGTATCGGATCAAAATCAACCTTAGAAAATCGTCGCACTCAAGATATGTTATTGACTGTGAACAATATTATTCAAGGCAGGGCACCATCCAGCTTCAAAAATCTTATAACTGAAAAGAGAACAGCGTACAATCTTCGCGGTAATTTTAATCTTTCCATACCTAAAGTAAACACTACCAGATATGGTCTTAAGTCGTCGCGTTATGCTGCAGCAAAGCACTGGAACATGCTACCTCGTGATATTCGTTCCATGGCAGGCTCAAAGGACTTTTTGAAAAAGATTAGACAAACTGATTTCAATGTTTAATAATTATATTTTATCGCTTTTAGATAGGATTTTTATATTTATATATATATATTTTTTAGGAATCTTAATTTAGCTAGATGGTGTTGTTGTTTGTTTGTTTGTTTGTTTCTTTTTTTTTTTTTTTTTTTTTTTTTTTTTAACCATTTTAAAATAGTCTGATGTAATACTTTTATACCCTTTGTTTTGATGTAAATACTTTTGTAAATACTAAACTTTTAATCGTGGAGCACCTGTAAACTAGCTAACAGCTAAGTGTGTACTTTTTTCCACGTTAAATAAAGTATGTATGTATGTATGTATGTAAGATACATTCAAAGTTCCAGTGCACAAGATTGGACATACAATCAATCTGCAACCCCTGACAAAAGTCATGGGAAGTTTTGCTTTTCTGTTCTTCCCCTCCCCTCCTCTATTCAATGTTGAGCGAAAAGCGAACTTACACACGCAAGGTTGTAAAGTGAGGGACCAACAATGATTGGGGGGCACGGGGGGTCCTACAGCAGTACAGGAATGGGGATTGCTAAATTGAATTCGAAACTCTCTAATAGGACATGTTTTAACAACTTTCCCAACTCTTTTTTGTCTGGGTTCGTGGGTAAACATCCTAAAAACATGACTTGTATAGAGGTGCACGTGTTTCTGGGAGTATCCAAGCAAGAAAAGAGAGAGCAAAGAAAACGCTAAGAAAAAGCAAAACGTTTTGAGTCGGGGTAACAAAGAAAACGAAGGCCATTAACCACCTCTATTGAACAACTTTTTCATTGTGATCTCTTTTTTTTGCTTGTGTCAAGCTTCTTATGTGATTTTGAAACCAACGGAAACATAAAACTCAACAACTTGCTATGAAATAACTACAGCAATAATCTGAGGCAATGTGGCAATATCAAATACGTACAAAGCAATGAACTATGTGATGGAGTATTATAAACTTTGGTACAGCTGACTGAAAATCTTTACACAATACTAAATACTTTGTGTTTCGTTTTGTTTAACAACATTTTCTTTAGATTTAACAACTTGTTGTTAGGATTGTTTCACTTTGTTGCAATGGTGTCTATGGTATTTCTGAGCTCCTAGACGGATCAAATAGTTCAGCGAGTCCTGTCAGGTCTTCAGTGCCTTTTGGTTCTGGTTTGACACGAATCTGAATTGCGGGAAGATCTTTAATCTTGATTTCATTCTTGAACAATTCACCAATGTGTTTCTGTGGAATAACAATGGACATTAATACGCATGGTTTTCCGTGCCAAAATTATTGCAAGCCAAAGTAAACTAAGTGTGGTGCTAGTGACCATTAAGATCAAACCTATTAAAAAGTTCCTAATAAAACGTTGTTTTTTTTTTCAAGGCTAGTTTACACGAGCAGTTTTTGTGACAATTTTATTTTCTCGTGTAGATGAGAAAAATTGCCCAATTTTTGTGCCAAATATATTTGCTGAATAGCTGGCGTGAAAGCTTTTATGTGACAAATTTAAGTTGTGACATGCGAAAAAAGCTCGTGTAGACGACTCGTCACAAAAAAATGGCAAATATTGCACCAGCATATGTAGTCCCCAGTCTCCAACTGGGCACTGTGCGCACGTATCTCTGCTGTCCAAGATCATTACTGGCTCACTAATCTTTGGACTGCCGACAGATAATTGTTGTGTCATCTACAGGATCAAATATATTTGTCACATAAAAATTGCCCTTGTAAAACCTGGCTTTAATTCTACAAAGCTATTCTTTCCGAAAGTTCTAGACAAAAAGAACATAAAACCCTATGCAAATTTTGGTATCCATTTAGTACTTCATATAGGAGATAAAGCATTTTGAAATTTGTGATGTCCCAGATGTAAGTGTTGCTCAACAGTCACAAAAGGGATATTTTTACAGCTTTCTTTTGCAATTTCCAGGCATAATAATAATTAAGAAGCGATGTCTAAAATGATTGTAAGTGAAAGCGAATGATATAAATAGTAGAATGTACTTTTCTGAATGTACATTTCTACGGCAGCCATTTTTGTGCCCCAGTGAGAGACACAAACATTGCGGCAACAATGTGTAAAAATAATAACATTTCTAATAATCCTCACCCCTACAATTCCAGACACCAATTTTCTAAACTGCTCTTTTTTTCTCTTTTCCGGAACTTCTCTGCCTTCAAAACAAGAAGCTTCAAAAGCCTGCAAAATAAATTGAAACCCTGTAAGTCAGGCATCAGTAGTAATCCATGGTCGGGCAAATTAAGATGGAACCAGTGTGATCGAGTTGTTATCGCACTGCACTTGAAAGCTTGTTTCCACTGGTGAAAGCCCTGTGCTGAAGTCGAAATCCTTCATTAAGCAAAATGTCGACCCCCCAAAAAACTGTCCAGTTGTTTCAAATTCCAGTTTGAAAAAAGACAGGAAACTAAAACGAGATGACACTTATTCCTACAGTTTACACCTTTCAGATACAAAATGCCAATAAAAACTTTCTGAAAAGTCTTCAGTCATAGCATGTTCACAAGACATATCAACCACAAGACATACATGTAAATCCTCCAGGGAGCAGTTTGTTTGAAGGAGAACTTGCTGTAGAGAAGA